>NC_064638.1:124790859-125094442 GCF_023864345.2 Schistocerca serialis cubense | reverse complement strand
GAAGCCTTTTCATATGAATCACTTGGGTACGAATGACAATTCCGCCAACGCACTGCCGTTTTGTACCTTGTGTGCGAGATGCTACTGCCTTCTGTACATGTGGATATCGCTATCCCATGACTTCAGTTTCTATCACAGCCTTCTAGACGCATCGCCTGAAAGTTTGCTTGAAAGTAATCCACGGTATCGTTGCTCACCGAGCCAGTATTAGTGTGTTGCTTCAAATAGCCAGCGTGGCAGTAAGGTCACGTCACAATTTGATTATTTTTCAGGCACCGGTTGGGATTTCATCATTGAAAATTTTGGAACGTGTTTGGCTTTAAGTACTATGGGACTTAACTTCTGAGGTCATCAGTCCCCTAGAACTACTTAAACATAACTAACTCAAGGGCATCACACATATCCATGCCCGAAGCAGGATTCGAACCTGCGACCGTAGCGGTCGCACGGTTCCAGACTGTAGCGCCTAGAACCGCTCGGCCACTCAGGGCGGCTGGAACGTTTTGTTCATGAGTTCTATAATAAACAAATACTGAAATGAATACTGACATTTTCGGTCAATTTTTCGAATGTCTCCACTCAACAATGTGGTCAGCTGTCGTGTCGTTTTCACTACAGTTTCGCACGTTGTAGCTCATTTTCAGCTTTTTGCTTCAGAGAACCTAATGGACCGAGATGGCGGTGAAATTCCCCGTCGGTGGTCCCGCTGTATCTCTCGGCTGTGGAGTACCTGTTGCGGCGGCGAGCTGTATGGCGGGCAGCGGAGTGGGCCGGTCGGCTCGGCACGCAGTGACGCAAGAGCCGGCGGAGCTTTCACTGGCCGCCGTGGGCAGGCGTGGTCGGCCCAGGGCGGGTGTCTACGTCTGCGGCGTGGCCCCGTTGCACGCAGAACGGCGCGGCCAGTGCCCCGTGTGGCCCACGCGGCAACAGGAGCGCGCCAAGGCGCCGCTCTGAGGCTTGTGCAACCGGCGCGTGCTGCCATTTGGGCAGTGTTCTCCACTCCCCTCCCCTCCCACCGCGCGACGCGGACCCGTTTTAGAACACGGTGACACCGTTACAACATAAGGCTCGCTGTCTTCTGCTCCACTAGCCCCATACTTAGGGTTCCCGTTAGCTCCTACCTTCTTGCAACCGTATCTATTTTCGACAAATTTTCCGAGTGTACCCAAACGCTGTCAGAAACAGCAAAGGACTTGGAAGAGCAGTTGAATGGGCTGGACAGTGTCTTGAAAGGAGGGTGTAAGATGAACAACAAAAGCAAAACCAGGATAATGGAAGGTAGTCGAATTAAGTCGAGTGATGCTCAGGGAATTAAATAAGGAAATGAGACACTTAAGGGGAGTAGGACGTCAAACGGGCTGACTTGGAGAGGCAACAGAGGAAATTTTAATTTCCACTGTCTATACTTTTAAAAATATATTCATAAAACTTTGTCAGAATGACCAGGAAGGATTCAGGATTCACACTCGTAGAAGCGGAAGTTCAAAAACATGACAAAATATTTTTTTTTTTACATGTAAAATTTCATTTTTTCACTTACTATTGGCTGCACCTGTTGCTATAGGTATACTTTTCTTCATAAGTAAGAGAGACTGTTCGATGAATTTTGCACAGCATACAAAACAATACCTACAGGTGTCTGAAACTCTAGAATCTATTTAATTTATGAAAAAATGAATGAGCTGTTACGTTTTAAACTTAATGTTCAGAAAAAAAAACAAATTTTGTAGTTAATTAGCTCAATTTTTACCACAGTTTTTAATAGATTTAGAAAATTCTAGAGTTTCATACAGATGTAAGTATGGTTTGTATGCTGTGCAAAATTCATCAAAGAATTTCTCTTACTTGTGAAGAAAAATGTACCTATAGCAACAAGTGCAGTCAACAGTAAGTGAAAAAATTATGAAATTTCATATCCAAAAAATAAAAATTATTTTCTCATTTTTCTGCACTTCCACTGCTATGAGTGTGAATCCTGAATCCTTCATGGTCATGCTGACAAAGTTTTATGAATTTATTTGAAGTATAGACAGTAGAAAATAAAATGTCCTGTGGTGCCTCTCCTGCTCCAAGTCGGCCCGTTTGACGTCCTACCCCCCTTAAAGTAGTAAAGGAGTTTTGCTATTTGGGGAGCAAAATACCTGATGATGGTCGAAGTAGAGAAGATATAAAACATAGACTGACAATGGCAAGGAAAGCGTTTCTGAAGAAGAAAAATTTGTTAACATCGAGTATAGATTTAAATGTCAGGAAGTCGTTTCTGAAAGCATTTGTATGGAGTGTAGCCAAGTATGGAAGTGAAACGTGGACGATAAATAGTTTGGACAAGAAGAGAATAGAAGCTTTCGAAATGTGGTGCTACAGAAGAATGCTGAAGATTAGATGGGTAGATCACATAACTAATGAGGAGGTATTGAATAGAATTGGGGGAAGAGGAGTTTGTGGCACAACTTGACTAGAAGAAGGGATCGGTTGGTAGGACATGTTCTGAGGCATCAAGGGATCACCAATTTATTATTGGAGGGCAGCGTGGAGGGTAAAAGTCGTAGAACGGGACCAAGAGATGAATACACTAAGCAGATTCAGAAGGATGTAGGCTGCAGTAGGTACTGGGAGATGAAGAAGCTCGCACAGGATAGAGTAGCATGGAGAGCTCCATCAAACCAGTCTCAGGACTGAAAACCACAACAACAACAACAACAACATCCAACCACTTTTTGGAAACAGCGAAATGTATTTTCGTCTTACATAGTGTGACAGTCGAACGCCCATGCATAAAACCGCATCGAAGATTACTTTACGAATGAGTTAATATGCTAAATATTTGACGTGAAGCATGTAAAATCTTTGTGGTTGAAGAAGCAAAATCCTAATTACGGTGGACTTAATGGTTTCGCATTATTCACCCTCACACAAATGAGAAGGATCAGAAAACGCCTGACGTTTTGGTTCAAATGGCTCTGAGCACTATGGGACTTAACTTCTGAGTTCATCAGTCCCCTAAAACTTAGAACTACTTAAGCCTACCTAACCTAAGGACATCACACACATCCATGCCCGAGGCAGGATTTGAACCTGCGACCGTAGTGGTCTTGCGGTTCCAGACTGTAGGGCGTAGAACCGCTCGGTCACTCCGGCCGGCGCCTGACGTTTTGTTTAATCACTGTTGGATGTCACTAAGTGTATGAAACTTTTTCTTTGTATGTAAAGAATGACACTGCTCTTACGTTATTTGATTTTCAAACAGTTGAGCAAATTATTCTGATCATCACTAAACTGACACACAATATTTTTTTTAGCGCAACGCAATCTGACTTCCAATAATCCCTACAAAAGAATGGCCCTCACTAACAATGACCTATACCTTTCATGAATCACTTACCTCACAAAAATCTTCGTGACTCGAACTACTGCAATACAGCGAGCGCCAATAATGCCAGCTAAATAAATGTTTCTAACTACTGAAGGCACTAACTATTGATAGGCATAGTTAGCAAATGAAAGAGTTTGATAGAGAACAAACAATGTATTTACCTTAATAATGTTCAAATGTCATTGTATATATATATATAAGTTCATGACATCCAGTATTACAGATTTACTCTTTCTGACGGACACAAGTCCAGATCGTGCTCTCATAGTAACCTCTCAAAACTCTGGCATCTGTCTCCCCATATCCACCACTGCTGGCGGCTCACCTCCAACTGCCAAGCACTACGCCCTGTTCACATCCAACTGCCCAACACTACACTATCGAATATTCCAACAATGAGTCCAGCCAGCCACAGACTGCACACACCGCAGTCAGCGATTTTAATAGAGAGTGCTATGTGGTGTGACCAACATAAAAACCTAAACAGCCTACTTACATAAAACAGCCTACTTACAAGTCTTATAGTTCTCAAATGCTGTATGAATAGAGTCAGGGTAATGCGTGCACGATGATACCGTTACATTTCCTGCCACAATATATGCAGGATGTTTCGAAAGTATTCGTTGAAATTAATACAAGAATTGGAGAACTTCACAATAAAAACAGTTATTTATGGTACATACGGTCCCTGACGTCAATCTGTGATGCTAGCGATGATTTACACAGAAAGTGGCTTAGCGTGCTAATTACAGCAGCAGTATCCACAAGAACTGCTCGTACGCGCGACCATTGGCCTGTATGCATGCAGTACGTACTCAGACTATTGACGATCATTACCGTTAGAAGATTCCTGGCATGGTCACAGTAGTACCACGACGATGTCTTCATCTGTTTCCGCAACGGTTTCATACGCCAGCTGCTTCATGTGTCCTCAGAGCAAGGAATCCAGACATGTGAGATCAGGTGACTTGGATGGCCAAACCACAGTATCACCTCAGCAGATCCACCGATTCCCGAACCGGCTCTCAGATGGTTCCTCACAGCAATGCTGAAACGAGACGGCGTCCCATCCTGCTCGAAGTACACTCTCCTTCGTCTGACTTTAACACTTGTCTTACTGCGTTAAACCATTATTATAATAAGTGTACTCATCACGACAACATATTTATTTTTTTATTCCGTCACTGGCCGTTGTGGCCGAGCGGTTTTAGGCGCTACATTCCGGAACCGCGCTGCTGCTACGGTCGCAGGTTCGAATCCTGTCTCGGGCATGGATGTGTGTGATGTCCTTATGTTAGTTAGATTTAAGTAGTTCTAAGTCTAGGTGACTGATGACCTCAGATGTTAAGTCCCATACTGCTTAGAGCCATTTGAACCATTTTTAATTCCGTCAATAATTGTGTCACATAGTGAAAATCAAGCTTTTTTCCGGTGGAAGCCCTTAGATTGGCGTAAATCCACCATAAAAACATAGAGTGAAGAACTGCGGCCGGTTGACCTGTTGTAGAAATGGTAGACGAAGCATCAGCCTTATTTTTGAAACTTTTATTTAAGCTACTACTTTCAACGCCTGAGCAGTGTCTTCTTCAGGCCCCAATTCATCGAACGTCTGGAGTATTCCATTCGTAACAGCATCTGCAATCGTTTAGTAATATATACTATCTGTCATTATACAACATATCATTGGAACGTTTGGAACGTTCGCATTACGCTTCATTCTCTCTGTCTCGAAAAACAACCTGTATTGATTGTGAGGTTCAGTATAGTACAAGTTTTTTTTTGGGGGGGGGGGCGGGGTGAGGGGGAGAAACTGAGTGATATCGCTATCTTGTAGAGAGTAACAGTTGTACGTGTTGTAACTTCGGTGGACTAGCCAGGTGAATAGTTCTTCATACGAGCAATACTGTTGTACAGAGGTTGTTTCCAGTGCTTGTGAAGTTTTGTAAGTAAATACTGTGAAGGTAAAGTATTGCACTGGAATGTGAAATAAAATGTGTCAGTGAAAAATGGCAGGAAATTGTTACCCATTTCTACAATGAGCGAGCCGGCCGCTGTGGCCGAGCGGTTCTAGGCGCTTCAGTCTTGAACCGCGCTGCTGCTACGGTCGCAGGTTCGATTCCTGCCTCGGGCATGGATGTGTGTGACGTCCTTAGGTTAGTTAAAGTAGTTCTAAGTCTAGGGGACTGGTGACCTCAGATGTTAAGTCCCATAGTGCTTAGAGCCATTTGAACCATTTGAACAGTACAGGGTCGGACGCTACTTTTCGCACTTCTGGTCACGCATTGAGGCAATCACGTGTCCGCAGTTCGCATGGAATGCACGACGTAATGTTCCCTCAACAGCTGCCCTATGACGGTTCGGCGCTGCCTCCGTGAGTCACGCTTAAACTGACACAACTGGACTAAATTCTACCGTACGATATAGCAATGCGTGTGTTATTACCAATTATGATTCATGCATGTCCAAAGGAACAGACATGCGGCGACTACAGCCTTTATAAAACGCGTTGAATGAATTCGCAGTTGAGAATATGGGCAACCATAACTGTATTACGGAATGACGGCAGTGAAAATTTGTATCGGGTCGGGACTCGAACCAGGATTTTCCGCTTATCAGGAGCGGTCGCCTTACCATTTACTACCCGCGCACGGCTCACTGCCTGAGCCGAACTTCCATAGGTCGTCAACCATGTGTCTACAACCTGTACCCGTGCATCCATTATGTATACTCCCGTACAGGGGGCGACATTGACCTTCAAAACCGCTTGCCCGGTGTCGCCGGATAAATACGATACAGCAATTCCTGTGTTATTCCAAATTACGATGTAACATTCCTTTCGACGTGTATGCATGTCCAAAGGAACGGGCGCTGTAAAAAATCTCCCCTGTACGAGAATATACATAATGGGTGCACGAGTACAGGTTTTAGACACGTGGTTGACTACCTACTGAAGTTCGGGACTGGTCCTGGCTCGTGGTTGGATGTCTTAATCATAAGGCGACCGCCCGCGGTAAGTGGAAAATCCGGGTTCGAGACCCGGTCCGGCACAAACTTGCATTGTCGTCATTCCATTACACAGCTGATGGTTGTTCATATTCGCAATTGCGAATTCAATTAATTTATAAATTCTACAGGGTGTTTATAATTAAACATTCGCTACTTTAGCGAGTATAGACGAAAAACTATTTACAGTATGGATAGCCAACTTTACAGGAATAGTGTTCAGACTGCGCGCTGCAGGATCTGCGTTGTTAGTAGTGGGATGTCGTCCAAAGAGCGAGGTCCCAAAGCAAGGTTGGTACTCCGCAATTTAATCACAACAGAAGACAGTCACTGCAATCCAGATCGAGGAATTAGCGACACTGGCCTAACCACGCCCAGATACGTATCGCTACGCCCCACAACCTCTCCTGTACTTACGGCCGAGCACAGGACTGCTCAGCCCATTCCGCGGTCAACGAATCAAATGACAGCATCGTCCTCTCGCAAGCAGGCTGTGCGATTAGTGTAATAGGCAGAACTGAGCGTGAAAGTTCTACATCTACATCCACGCTCCGCAAGCCACCTGCGGTGTGTGGCGGAGGGTACCTTGAGTACCTCTATCGGTTCTCCCTTCTATTCCAGTCTCGTATTGTTCGTGGAAAGAAGGATTGTCGGTATGCTTCTGTGTGGGCTCTAATCTCTCTGATTTTATCCTCATGGTCTCTTCGCGAGATATACGTAGGAGGGAGCAATATACTGCTTGACTCTTCGGCGAACTTTAACAAAAGCCCGTACCGAGCTACTGAGCGTCTTTCCTGCAGAGTCTTCCACTGGAGTTTATCTATCATCTCCGTAACGCTTTCGCGATTATTAAATGATCCTGTAACGAAGCGCGATGCTCTCTGTTGGATCTTCTCTATCTCTTCTATCAACCCTATCTGGTACTGATCCCACACTGCTGAGCAGTATTCAAGCAGTGGGCGAACAAGCGTACTGTAACCTACTTCCTTTGTTTTCGGATTGCATTTCCTTAGGATTCTTCCAATAAATCTCAGTCTGGCATCTGCTTTACCGACGATCAACTTTATATGATCATTCCACTTTAAATCACTCCTAATGATTTATGGAATTAACTGCTTCCAGTTGCTGACCTGCTATTTTGTAGCTAAATGATAAGGGATCTGAAACTTCCTGGCAGATTAAAACTGTGTGCCCGACCGAGACTTGAACTCGGGACCTTTGCCTTTCGCGGGCAAGTGCTCTACCATCACTTGCCCGCGAAAGGCAAAGGTCCTGAGTTCGAGTCTCGGTCGGGCACACAGTTTTAATCTGCCAGGAAGTTTCATTTCAGCGCACACTCCGCTGCAGAGTGAAAATCTCATTCTGATAAGGGATCTATATTTCTATGTATTAGCAGCACATTACATTTGTCTACATCGAGATTCAACTGCCATTCCCTGCACCATGCGTCAGTTCGCTGCTGATCCTCCTGCATTTCAGTACAATTTTCCAATGTTACAACCTCTCGATGCACCACAGCATCATCTGCAAAAAGCCTCAGTGAACTTCCGATGTCATCCACAAGGTCATTTATGTATATTGTGAATAGCAACGGTCCTATGACACTCCCCTGTGGCACACCTGAAATCACTCTTACTTCGGAAGACTTCTCTCCATTGAAAATGACATGATGCGTTCTGTTATCTAGGAACTCTTCAATCCAATCACACAATTGGTCTGATAGTCCATATGCTCTTACTTTGTACATTAAACGACTGTGGGAAACTGTATCGAACGCCTTGCGGAAGTCAAGAAACACGGCATCTACCTGTGAACCCGTGTCTATGGCCCTCTTAGTCTCGTGGACGAATAGCGCGAGCTGGGTTTCACACGACCGTCTTTCTCGAAACCCATGCTGATTCATACAGAGTCGATTTCTAGTCTCCAGAAAAGTCATTGTACTCGAACATAATACGTGTTCCAAAATTCTACAACTGATCGACGTTAGAGGTATAGGTCTATAGTTCTGCACATCTGTTCGACATCCCTTCTTGAAAACGGGGATGATCTGTGCCCTTTTCCAATCCTTTGGAACGCTACGCTCTTCTAGAGACCTACGGTACACCACTGCAAGAAGGGGGGCAACTTCTTTCGCGTACACTGTGTAAAATCGAACTGGTATCCCACCAGGTCCAGTGGCCTTTCCTCTTTTGAACGATTTTAATTGTTTCTCTATCCCTCCATAGTCTATTTGGATATCTACCATTTTGTCATTTGTGCGAAAATCTAGAGAAGGGACTACAGTGCAGTCTTCCTCTGTGAAACAGCTTTGGAAAAAGACATTTAGTATTTTGGCCTTTAGTCTGTCATCCTCTGTTTCAGTACCATTTTGGTCACAGAGTGTCTGAACAATTTGTTTTGATCCACCTACCGCTTTGACATAAGACCAAAATTTCTTAGGATTTTCTGCCAAGTCAGTGAATAGAACTTTACTTTCGTATTCATTGAACGCCTCTCGCATAGCCCTCCTCACACTACAGTTCGCTTCGCGCAATTTTTGTTTGTCTGCAAGGCTTTGGCTATGTTTATGTTTGCTGTGAAGTTCCCTTTGCTTCCGCAGCAGTTTTCTAACTCGGTTGTTGTACCACGGTGGCTCTTTTCCATCTCTTACGATCTTGCTTGGCACATATCATCTAACGCATATTGTACGATGGTTTTGAACTTTGTCCACTGATCCTCAACACTATCTGTACTTGAGACAAAACTTTTGTGTTGAGCCGTCAGGTACACTGTAATCTGCTTTTTGTCACTTTTGCTAAACAGAAAAGTCTTCCTACCTTTTTTAATATTTCTATTTACGGCTGAAATCATCGATGCAGTTACCGCTTTATGATCGCTGAGTCCCTGTTCTGCGTTAACTGTTTCAAATAGTTCGGGTCTGTTTGTCACCATAAGGTCTAATATGCTATCGCCACGAGTCGGTTCTCTGTTTAACTGCTCAAGGTAGTTTTCAGATAAAGCACTTAAAAAAATTTCACTGGATTCTTTGTCCCTGCCACCCGTTATGAACGTTTAAGTCTCCCAGTCTACATCCGGCAAATTAAAATCTCCACCCTCACTATAACACGGTGGGGAAATCTACTCGAAATATTTTCCAAATTATCCTTCAGGTGCTCAGCCACAACAGCTGCTGAACTAGGGGGCCTATAGAGACATCCAATTACCATGTCTGAGCCTGCTTTAACAGTGACCTTCACCCAAATCACTTCACATTTCGGATCTCAGTCAATTTCCTTCGATACTATTGCACTTCTTATCGCTATAAACACGCCTCCCCCTTCACTGTCCAGCCTGTCTCTGCGGTATACATTCCAATCTGAGTTTAGGATTTCATTACTGTTTACGTCTGGTTTCAGCCAACTTTCTGTCCCTAGTACTATATGGACGTTGTGACCGTTTATTAGTGAGAGCAGTTTTGGGACCTTTATATAGATGCTCCTGCAGTTTACTGTTGTTGTTGTTGTGGTCTTTAGTCCTGAGACTGGTTTGATGCAGCTGGTTTACTATTAGCACATTAATATTGTTATTCCCTGTTGCATTTTGCCTACTCCTACCTTGCCGCGTCTCAGGAGGCGTCTTGTCGGGCCTAGGGAGGGAATTCTCTAACCTAAAATACCCCCATGTGCATTCCACACGTACTCCGCTACCCTTGTAGCAGCTTCCGGCGTGTAGTGCACGCCTGACCTATTCAGGGGGACCCTACATTTCTCCTCCCGATAGCCGAGGTCGAGAAATTTGCACCCCAGATCTCCGCAGAAGCACTTAAAAAAAGTTATTGTAAAAGAGAGCTATAATTTGTTTAGATCAAGTGATACGTTAGCTTTCAGAGACAGTTTTAAATACACATGGGATTTTATGTATTCAGACAGTGAATATATGTACAAAAGCTGGAATCAAACCCGGATCTCCTGCTTCCTAGGAAGGTGCGTTCGTCACTGACCCACCTTGGCACAACGGTTCACACAACTGCCCCGGTTAGTGTGGCATGCCTCCCCCTCGATCCAGTTCTGTACGTGTGTGAGCGGGAATTTAAAGTAGACTGGGGCGGGAATGAGAATTTGGATTGAGAAGGAAGGCTTTGCAGTGGTGCGAACCCCTGTGCTAAGCAAGGTAGTTCAGCGGCTAACGCACCTACCTAGTAAGCAAGACACACAGGTTTCATTCCTGGCCTTGATACAAATTTTCACTGGCCGCTTCAGTCTCTCTCCGTCTCTCCCTCTCTCCGTCTCTCTCTCCCTCTCTCCCCCCCCCCCCCCTCTCTCTCTCTCTCTCTCTCTCTCTCCATATATATCTCTGTGATCGACATAAACATCATTTCCGCCCTTTTTATTGCTCATTAAAACCACACAGCGAGACCTTCAGAGGTGGTGGTCCAGATTGCTGTACACACCGTTACCGCTAATACCCAGTAGCATGTCTTCTTGCACTGATGCATGCCTGTACTCGTCGTGGCATACTATCCACAAGTTCATCAAGGCACTGTTGATCCAGATTGTCCCACCCGTCAACGGCGTTTCGGCGTAGATCCCTCAGAATGGTTGATGGGTCACGTCGTCCATATACAGCCCTTTTCAATTTATCCCATGCATGTTGGATAGGGTTCATGTTTGGAGAACATGCTGGTCACTCTAGTCGAGCGATGTCGTTATCCTGGAGGAAGTCATTTACAAGATGTGCACGATGGGGGCGCGAACTTTCGTCCGTGAAGACGAATACCTTTCCAATATCTTGCCAAAATCGTTGAACTATCGGTCGTAGGATGGCATCACGTATGGTACAGCCGTTAGGGTGCCTTCCATGGCCACCAGCGGCGTACGTTGGCCCCACATTATGCCACCCCAAAACATCAGGGAACCTCCATCTTGTGTCTAAGGCGTTCAGCCTGACCGGATTGGCTCCAAACACGTCTCCGACTATTGTTTGGTTGAAGATATATGCAACACTCCTCGGTGAAGAGAATGTGATGCCAGTCCTGAGCGGTCCATTCGGCATGTTGTTGGGCCCATCTGTACCGCGCTGCATGGTGTCGTGGTTGCAAAGATGGACCTCGCCATGGACGTCGGGAGTGAAGTTGCGCATCATGCAGCATATTGCGCACAGTTTGAGTCGTAACACGACGTCCTGTGGCAGCACGAAAAGCATTATTGAACATAGTGGCATTGTTGTCAGGGTTCCTCCGAGCCATAGTCCATAGGTAGCAGTCATCCACCGCAGTAGTGCAGCCTTAGCGCGGCATGTCATTGACAGTTCTTGTGTCTGTGTATCTCCTCCATACCCGAACAACATCGCTTTGGCCCACTCCGAGACGCCTGGACACTTCCCTTGTTGAGAGCCCATCCTGGCCCAAAATGTGTACGCGATCTAACCGCGGTATTGACCGTCTATGCATGGTTGAACTACAGACAACACGAGCCGTGTATCTCCTTTCTGGTGGAATGACTGGAACTGATAGGCTGTCGGATCCCCTCCATCAAATAGGCGCTGCTCATGCATGATTGTTTACATCTTTAGGCGATTCAAAAATGGTTCAAATGGCTCTGAGCACTATGGGACTCAACATCTGAGGTCATTAGTCCCCTAGAACTTAGAAGTACTTAAACATAAGGACGTCATACACATCCATGCTCAAGGCAGGATTCGAACCTGCAACCATAGCGGTCGCGCGTTGCAGAATGTAGCGAATAGAGCCGCTCAGTCACCTCAGCCGGCTGTTTGGGCGGTTTTAGTGACATCCCTGAATAGTCAAAGGGACTTTGTCTGTGATACACTATTCACAGTCAGCGTCTATCTTCGAGGGTTCTGGGAACCGGATTGATGCAAAACTTTTTTTCATGTGTGTAGATGTATAAGGCAAATAAAGTCTCTCAAATTGTGTCATTTCATTTGTATAAGGACTCATGACATTGCTGTGGGAATGAATAGTACAAGCTTAAAATATTTCTTCTTATGTATGTTGTAATAAAGTGAACTAATATTTTATGTGTTATAGCATTCATAGATATTGTGACATTTCATTTGTATAAGGACTCATGACATTGCTGTGGAAATGAATAGTACAAGCTTAAAATACACTCCTGGAAATTGCAATAAGAACACCGTGAATTCATTGTCCCAGGAAGGGGAAACTTTATTGACACATTCCTGGGGTCAGATACATCACATGATCACACTGACAGAACCACAGGCACATAGACACAGGCAACAGAGCATGCACAATGTCGGCACTAGTACAGTGTATATCCACCTTTCGCAGCAATGCAGGCTGCTATTCTCCCATGGAGACGATCGTAGAGATGCTGGATGTAGTCCTGTGGAACGGCTTGCCATGCCATTTCCACCTGGCGCCTCAGTTGGACCAGCGTTCGTGCTGGACGTGCAGACCGCGTGAGACGACGCTTCATCCAGTCCCAAACATGCTCAATGGGGGACAGATCCGGAGATCTTGCTGGCCAGGGTAGTTGACTTACACCTTCTAGAGCACGTTGGGTGGCACGGGATACATGCGGACGTGCATTGTCCTGTTGGAACAGCAAGTTCCCTTGCCGGTCTAGGAATGGTAGAACGATGGGTTCGATGACGGTTTGGATGTACCGTGCACTATTCAGTGTCCCCTCGACGATCACCAGTGGTGTACGGCCAGTGTAGGAGATCGCTCCCACACCATGATGCCGGGTGTTGGCCCTGTGTACCTCGGTCGTATGCAGTCCTGATTGAGGCGCTCACCTGCACGGCGCCAAACACGCATACGACCATCATTGGCACCAAGGCAGAAGCGACTCTCATCGCTGAAGACGACACGTCTCCATTCGTCCCTCCATTCACGCCTGTCGCGACACCACTGGAGGCGGGCTGCACGATGTTGGGGCGTGAGCGGAAGACGGCCTAACGGTGTGCGGGACCGTAGCCCAGCTTCATGGAGACGGTTGCAAATGGTCCTCGCCGATACCCCAGGAGCAACAGTGTCCCTAATTTGCTGGGAAGTGGAGGTGCGGTCCCCTACGGCACTGCGTAGGATCCTACGGTCTTGGCGTGCATCCGTGCGTCGTTGCGGTCCGGTCCCAGGTCGACGGGCACGTGCACCTTCCGCCGACCACTGGCGACAACATCGATGTACTGTGGAGACCTCACGCCCCACGTGTTGAGCAATTCGGCGGTACGTCCACCCAGCCTCCCGCATGCCCACTATACGCCCTCGCTCAAAGTCCGTCAACTGCACATACGGTTCACGTCCACGCTGCCGGGGCATGCTACCAGTGTTAAAGACTGCGATGGAGCTCCGTATGCCACGGCAAACTGGCTGACACTGACGGCGGCGGTGCACAAATGCTGCGCAGCTAGCGCCGTTCGACGGTCAACACCGCGGTTCCTGGTGTGTCCGCTGTGCCGTGCGTGTGATCATTGCTTGTACAGCCCTCTCGCAGTGTCCGGAGCAAGTATGGTGGGTCTGACACACCGGTGTCAATGTGTTCTTTTTTCCATTTCCAGGATTGTATTTCTTCTTATGTATGTTGTAATAAAGTGAACTAATATTTTATGTGTTATAGCATTCACTCAGGCTCCTCAAAACAGAGAACCCACCATTGTATCGACGACCGTATTTTCGACGATTACAGCAATTAGTGTTAAGTGTCATGGCTTGCCGCTAGGCGCCACTACTCATGCGGTGATGTAGCGTTGAAACACAAGCATCAGTGTGCATTACAGCTGCATACAGTCGAGGTGGTTCTGGACAGTGTGAGCAGGGCTTTATTCATAAAGCTCTTTTATCAAAACAACAGCAACAGCGCTGCTACTGTTCGAGACTATCGATACATTACAGGAGTACGTAGAGCTCCTCTTTACTCACTACGTTTGAACAACTTGATTCGGAGGTTCAAATTAAATGGCGATTTGGGAATCGCTCCTGCGACTAGCAGAAGGCCAATTACGCCATGGCGCAGGATGCAACGTGCTATCTCCAAGGAATGCGCGAGCTGTGTCAAGACAGCCGCACATTCCACCGTTCGAAAAGTGCTTTGAATATTTGTGAAATGGTACCTATAATGCGGTTCTAGGCTTTCGTGGTTGCAGATGGTCGTCACATTGATGGAAGTTTGTAGCCAGGAACTTGAACATGGTTCACAAGTGACAAATGTAGCTGTAAATTTGCTTCTTCCTATGGTTTATTCATTATATCACTTCTTATGTCCTTGCAAATGTTCCCACAAGGTTTCATTGTCTTACGATTAATCGTTTTTTTACGGGCGACTTCTCAAATAGCGAAACTTTTATTACAACTAAACCGTGGATTTATTTTCAAAGAATTTTATTGAACATTTATTGTACTTACTAGTGATACATCAAGAACATTAACACCTTTAATCACACTATGTGAGCGTGGAAGTAGTTGCCAGGGAGTAACTGATGAAATCATAATCAAATTGCTTTTAACAAATGGGAATTTTATTCCTAAAAGCGTTTTTTTAAAGAAACAGACTTAAAATTATAATCAGAAAGCACTCTCTGAATATCAAGTTACAATTTATTCAAAGGCAGAAAGAAACAAAATTTTTGACTGTATGAGCTTTCGGGCTGAGAACCTTGCCGCTCCCTTTTGACACTGCCGTACTCACGACCGCTCACAACAGCCTCTGAAAGACTACACGGGTGCAAATCTGCAACACACCAGATTACTTTAAACTAAAATTTTTAACAATTCACACAAGCACACAAACTATGCACCCTGTAGGAGGGATGGAAATGGTACAAAACACTAAAATTAAAAGGTTAACTTGCCACCGAAGGTGCAACTTGATTTTAACTTCTAAGGAAAGTCATACGGTGGAAGGGTGGCAACTTTATATACTAAAATGACCAAGAAATAAAAGCCCATAAAATACAATCTTATATAAAATTATACAATGTTGGCCAAACAAGTTAACATGCTCTACAGTACACAGATACCGCCCCTCAAGATGATTGGCAAGATCTAAACATATTTCAGGAATTAGGCCGTTACACTCCAAGCAATAAATTGGTTAACATATCGAATCCGACAAACATGACAGAGGCAGCTCCGAGCGACAGACATACTAGCACTCCGACCGACAATCTGACCGATTTTCAACCGTCAGATCCAACTGCACAAACAACAGAGAATATCGGCCGATGTCGAGTAAACCAAGATACCTACACCTTCTAACTCGGCCTCACCCAGATCAAGGCATCACTCAAGACAAGTTTAAAAGAATACAGAAAATACGAGTCACAACTGTCAAATTACTGCGGAAGAAGACTGCGGGTTGCACAAATAACGAACAATTCGTAACAGTCGAGATTTAAAAGAAAGTCACTAATTACTCAACTTGAGGATCTTGCTTTGGAGGAAAGCGAAAAGTCGCTCCCGCATCTAGCGCCTCCAAATGCAACAGCGCGTGCCCCCCGCCAAAAGCCCCGGCCTGGCTTCGCGCTGTGGAGACTGCGTCGCTGCTGAATTCCAACGAACCAACAAGTTCCAACCACATCCCGACTCGGAAAATGGTGTTCATCCTGAGGATCCAAGACGTCGTCGACTAAGACGACCGGCCGAGCAAACGACCAACGGCAGCCCGCTTTCGCCGACAGCAGTCCCGGCGAATACTAACACCATACGGACCCGACTGTTGCTGGCTGCCAACTCTTCCCGACTGATACTGGCGTCAGTGCTCAGCAGACCACATGCCGCCATCCGACGACCAGACGACCGATCGACCAACGGCCTTCCGTCTGCGTCAACCACAGTCCCAGAACGTACAGGGTGTTTCAAAAATGACCGGTATATTTGAAACGGCAATAAAAACTAAACGAGCAGCGATAGAAATACACCGTTTGTTGCAATATGCTTGGGACAACAGTACATTTTCAGGCGGACAAACTTTCGAAATTACAGTAGTTACAATTTTCAACAACAGATGGCGCTGCAAGTGATGTGAAAGATATAGAAGACAACGCAGTCTGTGGGTGCGCCATTCTGTACGTCGTCTTTCTGCTGTAAGCGTGTGCTGTTCACAACGTGCAAGTGTGCTGTAGACAACATGGTTTATTCCTTAGAACAGAGGATTTTTCTGGTGTTGGAATTCCACCGCCTAGAACACAGTGTTGTTGCAACAAGACGAAGTTTTCAACGGAGGTTTAATGTAACCAAAGGACCGAAAAGCGATACAATAAAGGATCTGTTTGAAAAATTTCAACGGACTGGGAACGTGACGGATGAACGTGCTGGAAAGGTAGGGCGACCGCGTACGGCAACCACAGAGGGTAACGCGCAGCTAGTGCAGCAGGTGATCCAACAGCGGCCTCGGGTTTCCGTTCGCCGTGTTGCAGCTGCGGTCCAAATGACGCCAACGTCCATGTATCGTCTCATGCGCCAGAGTTTACACCTCTATCCATACAAAATTCAAACGCGGCAACCCCTCAGCGCCGCTACCATTGCTGCACGAGAGACATTCGCTAACGATATAGTGCACAGGATTGATGACGGCGATATGCATGTGGGCAGCATTTGGTTTACTGACGAAGCTTATTTTTACCTGGACGGCTTCGTCAATAAACAGAACTGGCGCATATGGGGAACCGAAAAGCCCCATGTTGCAGTCCCATCGTCCCTGCATCCTCAAAAAGTACTGGTCTGGGCCGCCATTTCTTCCAAAGGAAATCATTGTCCCATTTTTCAGATCCGAAACGATTACTGCATCACGCTATCTGGACATTCTTCGTGAATTTGTGGCGGTACAAACTGCCTTAGACGACACTGCGAACACCTCGTGGTTTATGCAAGATGGTGCCCGGCCACATCGCACGGCCGACGTCTTTAATTTCCTGAATGAATATTTCGATGATCGTGTGATTGCTTTGGGCTATCCGAAACATACAGGAGGCGGCGTGGATTGGCCTCCCTATTCGCCAGACATGAACCCCTGTGACTTCTTTCTGTGGGGACACTTGAAAGACCAGGTGTACCGCCAGAATCCAGAAACAATTGAACAGCTGAAGCAGTACATCTCATCTGCATGTGAAGCCATTCCGCCAGACACGTTGTCAAAGGTTTCGGGTAATTTCATTCAGAGACTACGCCATATTATTGCTACGCATGGTGGATATGTGGAAAATATCGTACTATAGAGTTTCCCAGACCGCAGCGCCATCTGTTGTTGAAAACTGTAACTACTGTAATTTCGAAAGTTTGTCTGCCTGAAAATGTACTGTTGTCCCAAGTATATTGCAACAAACGGTGTATTTCTATCGCTGCTCGTTTAGTTTTTATTGCCGTTTCAAATATACCAGTCATTTTTGAAACACCCTGTACTTGCACCGTGCGGAGCTGCCTGATGGTGACTTCCAACTCGTCCAACAGCGGAGTAACGATGAACCCAACTCAGTCCACATCTCCACAGCGCCTGAGACTTGGAGCCGACCAACATGCCTTCTGCCTTCCAACTGAATCTGTCCACTCACTGCACCGACTCCCAGAGTAACTCCTGGCGAGCACGTGAACAGGCAACCTTGCCCCTTTCCCACCAGAGGGAGACACCAAAGCTGCGATTGTCACAGCGGCGCCACCGCCAGAAACGGAGGGCGACTGCTTCACACTACGGGCTGCGGCGCGTTCTTCAAAACAGCAATTTTTACCACGGCTCAACAACCTCCATAAAATTGCCTTTATTTAGAGCGGTTGCTCACCCTGGTTGAATAAAGGGCCGTGCAGCTCGCCGACTTGCGGACTTGGTACGTGTGCCTCACATGTGGCAAATCCGCGCGGCGAACTAAACGTCTGGGGCTGGAGCGCCGCTCATTCAGGGATGTAGATCTTAGGCGCTACTCCACTCTCGTTTAGCGAAATGATGGTGTTGTTCCGCCTGTATTTCTACAGGTATACCAACAGTCAGGATACGGCCACTCACAGAACGAAGTTCACACAATTCACTGACAAGTGGCGCAGACAACTTCGTTCTCGTAGAAGGCTGTCGACAACGGTGCTAGGAAGGGCATCCGCCTGCGAAGTTAAAACTAAGTTTGCCAACACTTACGTACGGCAGAGTTCGTAACTAGACGAGGCAAACGCGAAAAAGAAGAAGAATTTACAAACGGTGCTCAAAATTAGGGCATTCGTGGAGAGAGCAACCTGGCAGTTTCTATCCTTCGTTTAACTTCGACTGGCCAATTCTTGAAATCAATGGTTAATACCGTTTTCGAATTTCTCTCGTGTATAGGGATTATTTGGATTCAGCCCAACTTATCTTTTAGTATCTCCTACAGATCAAAACCACATGTATTAAATACGGGGAACGAGGAGGGCAGTCAATTACCGTCTCATAAAAACCTGTCGCAAAACGGTATCCGCTTCTATGCGCACTGATGATGTGTCAACTACCCTGCTTTATCCTATATGAAATTACCGCACGTGTTTTCGTCGGTTATGACTTCCCTGTAAAAATGACCTCTTTATTCCGGACTGGCGCCACGCGTGTACAGAATTTCAGATGTCTATTGTAATTAATGTTTTTCTTTCAAGTGGTGATTGACGTGCATCAGGACAAAGTAGCAAACTCTGCAGCCACTAGCTTAAGGTAGGTAAATATTTATTTATCTATCATATGGCATATATTTTTTAATCACAAGAATACATCAGTACAAAAATTACGAAGCTATTACATATCATTGATTGACGACTCCATGGATTGTTCTGTGCACCACGACCAAATAGTGCATAGAATTGGAAGGAGAATCAGCATTGTCCGTATTTTTTGTTTTATTATCCGCAAAATCGATTTTCGGTCACTTAGTGACCATCCTTAGTGCTGTAATATACAATTAAAATTGGTAGGCACTGGTATCAACAAGCTCAGAGCGATCACATAAGCTCTAAGCTTGTTGATACCAGTGCCTACCAATTTTAATTGTGTATTACAGCACTAAGGATGGTCACAAAGTAACCGAAAATCAATTTTGCGGATAATAAAACAAAAAATACGGACAATGCTGATTCTCCTTCCAATTCTATTACATATCAACACTTCAGCATGCTTATGCAGCATAATATAATTTAAATGACAATAGTTAACAGGCAAATACCAAGGTATTCTATGTAATTTACCACTCCACTCGCCGGCCGAAGTGGCCGTGCGGTTCTAGGCGCTGCAGTCTGGAACCGCGAGACCGCTACGGTCGCAGGTTCGAATCCTGCTTCGGGCATGGATGTGTGTGATGTCCTTAGGTTAGTTAGGTGTAACTAGGTCTAAGTTCTAGGGGACTAATGACCTCAGAAGTTGAGTCCCATAGTGCTCAGAGCCATTTGAACCATTTGAACCACTCCACTCGTCACTTTCAGGGTATTTCCGAAAGGACCGTTGTAGGCATATGGGTAGCACGTTACTACAATACGAGCAACTGTCTGTTGTTTAGTATTAGTCACAAGCGAGCGGTGAAGATTTCCCTCGTTTCTGGAGAGTGTGGTCCGTAGGGATGCCATTAAGAGTACTCAAAATTGATCAGAGCTGGTCGAACCCAAAATTTTTTTTCCGATGCCGAGCAATATCAGGCGTTCAGGAGGAAAGTTTTGTTACCAAAAGTGTTTCCAATAATCGACGGTATTGAATTCTTCGTCTAGAATCCTGGTTACGATAATGTAGGATGTCTTGATCTCAATCTTTCTCACTTCACAGAGAATACATCGTACAGTATTGGAAGATCAGGGTTATCGACGCCCACCCGATGATAACGTAATAGCATACTCTTCCGATATCAAGAGGCTGACTTGAACACAATATAGATTATCATTATTTGGGAACAGAACATACTGACCCACTAACGATGCTCATGCTTTCACCAAGTCGTACATTTATCTTTTTCGCGCATAGACTATTAAACTATATATGATCTTGCGGGCAATGGAGCAGATGAGACGTTCTGCCATTGCTAAATTTCTTGTCTGTTCCTATTCTCTGAATGTCCTTTACACTATACAACATTTGTATCCAGCAGATAAAGTAGTCCAGAATATCCAGGATGCCCTCCTCCAACTACAACGACTGGGAAAGGAGGCGTCTTTCTGCTGGGTACCACTGGCGGATGGATATTACAGGCAACGGAAGGGTGGATCTAGAGCCACGAACGCGTGTAGTAATCCTCAGTTATTTCAGTGTGGCATCCCCCTGAACGCTATAGCCTCGCTGCTGAGATCCCGAGACTTGCGGTGCTGGTGGAAGGACGAGTGGCTGAAAGCCACGGACAGTAAGCTCCGTCTAGTAAAGCCCACAACGCGGCCCTTGAGTATCTCCTTCCAACTTCGTCGATGGGACGAGGTCCTCCTCATTCGTCTTCGCATAGGCCACTACCCACGACGCCTGACTTCTTGCTCCGGCGAGAGGCCCTTCCAATGTGTGGTGCTTATGGCGTACAGATCAATGTGCGTCACATTTTATAGGACTCTGTTTTATTTTCGGATCAGCGGGAGGCGACGGATTTGCCCTCTATTTTAAGTAACGTTCAAACGGATGCGGTTCGAATTTTATGAACTGTCCAATATCTTTCCCAAGGTTTTAGGGAGATGGATTTAATACGTTAACAAGATGACTGGCTCACCGACGTTTTTTGTAAGTGATCAGCCAGTTACATTTCTCTGTGCCTTTCTTTTAGCTCCTTTGTCGTTTTACTTGCCTTTTAAACTCATATGTAGCTACTTTTAAGCTTTTAGGAGATGGGACCCGGATAATCTGAAGGAACCGGAAGTTGTAGAGAGTTTCAGGGAGAGCATTAGGGAACTACTGACAAGAATTGGGGAAAGAAATACAGAATACAATGGGTAGCTTTGAGATATGAAATAGTGAAGGCAGCAGAGGATCAAGTAAGTAAAAAGACGAGGGCTAGTAGAAATCTTTGGGTAACAGAAGAAATATTGAATTTAATTCATGAAAGGAGAAAATATAAAAATGCAGTAAATGAAGTAGGCAAAAAGGAATACAAACGTCTTAAAAATTAGATCGACAGGAAGTGCAAAATCGCTAAGCAGAGATGGCTAGAGGACAAATGTAAGGACGTAGAGGCTTATCTCACAATGGGTAAGATAGATACAGCCTACAGGAAAATTAAAGAGACCTTTGGAGAAAAGAGAACCACTTGTATGAATATCAAGATCTCAGATGGAAACCCAGTTCTAAGCAAAGACGGGAAAGCAGAAAGGTGGAAGGAGTATATGGAGGATCTATACAAGGGCGATGTACTGAAGGACAATATTTTGGAAATGGAAGAGGATGTAGATGAAGATGAAATGGGAGATACGATACTGCGTGAAGAGTTTGACAGAGCACTGAAAGACCTGAGTCGAAACAAGGCCCCGGGAGTAGACAACATTCCATTAGAACTACTGACGGCCTTGGGAGAGCCAGTCCTGACAAAACTCTACCATCTGGTGACCAAGATGTATGAGACATGTGAAATACCCTCAGACTTCAAGAAGAATATAATAATTCCAATCTCAAAGAAAGCAGGTGTTGACAGATGTGAAAATTACAGAACTATCAGTTTAATAAATCACAGCTGCAAAATACTAACGCGAATTCTTTACAGACGAATGGAAAAACTGGTAGAAGCCGACGTCGGGGAAGATCGGTTTGGATTCCGTAGAAATGTTGGAACACGTGAGGCAATACTGGCCCTACGACTTATTTTAGAAGATAGATTAAGGAAAGGCAAACCTACGTTTCTAGCTTTTGTAGACATAGAGAAAGCTTTTGATAATGTTGACTGGAATACTGTCTTTCAAATTCTGAAGGTGGCAGGGGTCAGATACAGGGAGCGAAAGCCTATTTACAATTTGTACAGAAACCAGATGGCAGTTATAAGAGTCGAGAGGTATGAAAGGGAAGCAGTGGTTGGGAAGGGAGTGAGACAGGGTTGTAGCCTATCCCCGATGTTATTTAACCTGCATATTGAGCAAGCAGTGAAGGACACAAAAGAAAAATTTGGAGTAGGAATTAAAATCCAAGGAGAAGAAATAAAAAATTTGCGGTTTGCTGATGATATTGTAATTCCGTCAGAGACAGAGCAGTTGAAAGGAATGGACAGTGTCTCTAAAGGAGGATATAAGATGAACATCACAAAAGCAAGACGAGGATAATGGAATGTAGTCGAATCAAATTCTGAGAGAATTAGATTAAGAAATGAGACACTTAAAGTAGTAAATGAGTTTTGCTAATTGGGGAGCAAAATAACAGTTGATGGTCGAAGTAGAGAGGATATAAAATATAGATTGGCAATGGCAAAAAAGAGTTTCTGAAGAAGAGAAATTTGTTAACATCGAGTATAGATTTAAGTGTCAGGAAGTCGTTTCGAAAGGATTTGTATGGAAGTGAAACAAGGACGATAAATAGTTTAGACAAAAAGAGAATAGAAGCTTTCGAAATGTGGTGCTATAGAAGAATACTGAAGATTAGATGGGTAGATCACATAATTAATGATGAGGTATTGAATAGAATTGGGGAGAAGAGAAATTTGTGGCACAGCTTGAAGAAGGGATCGGTTAGTAGGACATGTTCTGAGGCATCAAGGGATCACCAGTTTAGTATTGGAGGGCAGCGTGGAGGGCAAAAATCTTAGGGGGAGACCAAGAGATGAATACACTAAGCAGGTTCAGAAGGATGTAGGTTGCAGTAGGTACTGGGAGATGAATAAACTTGCGCGGAATAGAGTAGCATGGAGAGCTGCATCAAACCAGTCTCTGGACTCTGGCTACCTTTCCTATTTCTCTGTTGTTTTAGCTCACATGAGGTAGGGTTTTTGTGAGGTCAGTTCGAGTGTATGAGATTTTATCCACATTCTTTTGTTTTAATGAGTGTAAGGGCACTGATAACCTCACCGTCAAGCGCCCATGAGCTCCAGCACACACACACACACACACACACACACACACACACACACACACACACACACAAGCATCATTAAACCATACACAGAATACTCTGATTTTGAGTACACCAATCTGAGTGCCGATTCTGGATCCCCAGCTAGTGCCACAATCTTTTGGACAACGTTATTTCTGGTCTTGAGTTGCAGATGTTTGTATCAAATGTTCTACTTAAGATGACCCCAGAATATTGTTGATGCATGTTATGACGAAGTTTGTGTCCCTGAAAATAGACATCAAAGGCTATGTGTAATAATTTATTGGACAGATGAATATACGTAACATGTGTCTGAGTTAGACTGGACCGATGCACTAATACATAACACGGTTATATCGACATCACGTACTGCAAGACCTACAAACTGGGCTTCAGCCGGTGTAGCTTAAAAAGTCTTAGTACACCTTTGAAAACTACTATTCCTCTGATGATGGTTTTATGATACATATGCAAATGTGAAGTGATAATGTGTAATGTACAGAACTCCCACGGTACATAATTTGTAGTAGCTTCTATGAAATGGTGGCTATGTGTCTCGAAAAAGCTTATCGGTCCACATCAAATCAATGGATATAAACAACGTAGAAAGCAGTTTTGAGCTCAAATAACATAGAAAATACTTTTCGTTACTGTTCCTGACGATATTTGGCCTGTTTTAGTTGCGCTAAATGTTTTTACATTCGCAGCTCGTTCATAAGTGTTGTCGCTGACACAGAGGATTTCCTTTCGTTCAATACTGTTATTACTGTGAAGAAAAGTAGTTTTACTCGCTTTACATGAGGGCAAACAAATAAAATTGAGACGAATGAAAAAAAAAGGTTTTGTATTATTTCAAAGCTAATCGCCATAACTGATAATAGATTTATCCCACTGTGAGACAAAACGGTCAGTGCTTTTGTGTAAAAACGTTTTGGGTTGCCTGCTAAACAATGGTTGTTCTCAGGCTTGCACCTATTCGCCCGGATCAAATCGACGCCCACGAATACCTTTCTTCAGGGCTCAAAAATATGGAAATTGAGTGGGGGGACATTAGGACTGTATGGAGGATGTGTAAGGGATTCCCAGCATAGTCGAAACAACCTTGATACCACGGACGACATCACTTATAAGACTTCTTGCAACAACTGAATTCGTTGAACCAAATCATCAAATTCACAATCGTCATAGAAGAAAATAATCGTGTAAAACGAAGAAAAGGTTAGACACTAAGAACAGCGTCTACCGTAAACCGATGTATGCAGATTTGTACTTTCATGCTTCCAGTTGTCATGCCCCCTTGCAACGAGGTATTCTAAGAACACTAATGCACAGAGGTCGCGAAATGTCTGACCAAGACAGTCTTGCAGCCGAACTGCAGCACCTATAGGCCGTGTTTCTTATGTACGATTACAGCAACCACCAGATACAACGAAGAAACCAAGGCCACTGCCTGCTGAGGATGAAGAGAAAATTGTTACGACAGCAATTATCCCATACCTCGGCGATACATCGGCAAAAACAGAAAGAATACTGCCGAAGCGCCCATCATCCAAGACGAAAGCCGTGTTTGGCTCAATTATGGATGACCTAGAACTCCAGAAACAGTGAATCTACCTATTTCCTGCCAGTGTGGGAAAACACCTCTGGAGAGAGGGACGGGATGTAATGGCGGCGCCCAAAGGTCATAGGGAACGCCTGCAGATAGCATGATGTCGGTTTGGCGAAGTATCGCACTATTTGGAATACCCGAGAAATATTTAAAATCTTCTTACGCAGAGAAAACGTAAAATCATAGATCAGATGCACTCCCGCTAATCTGAACTGTGGTCTAACATTTGACCTACCCACTGCCAGAATGTGTTACGTGATACAAACGATTAACATTCTTACAGAAGGATACCTAAATAGTCACTGTTCAAAGCTAATTTTGGCAATCAGCTTATGAGTTCCTGTATCTAAGCACATACATTTTCCAGGGGCGGTTTCAGTCATTTTAAGACAATACACGTACTTATATTCAGTCTGCTCGTTCATCTATGCCAAGCCATTCAATAATACGGGACGGCAGATAATTGGGCACATATAAAATATCACGACAGCTTACATCCACACGATATCATCGCTATGAAACCTACGAGTTTAACATGTTATGTTATTTGAGGTATAAGATCAGTTGTCGGGGACATTTCGTGGAAATGTTTGCGTTCACCAAAACGACAGAAATTGTAGTTTTCCAGGAAATGGTTCAAATGGCTCTGAGCACTATGCGACTTAACTTCTGAGGTCATCAGTCCCCTAGAACTTAGAACTACTTAAACCTAACTAACCTAAGGATATCACACACATCCATGCCCGAGGCAGGATTCGAACCTGCGGCCGTAGCGGTCGCGCGATTCCAGACTGAAGCGCCTAGAACCGCACGGCCAGGGAGTAACAGATCTTGTTTGATTGACAGCTGCGTGCAAAACTTTGTTATCTATTGCATACTGCGTATTTTGCATGCATTTCTTGTAAATGTTTCTTTTTTGTTTATCTGGCGCGGAGGAATATCAGAACAAGAGCAGCTATCTATACTTCTAACGGCTAAAATAGCCTATATAATTGCTTCCAGAGGCGATAAAAAAACTCATTTTCAGTATTTCATATAAGTATTGACCAAATTTAAAAATTTAAAATGGTGCTATAGTCCACCCATCAAGAGGTATAATCATACATTAAAGGCTGAACGCGATATGTGAAGTATTAAAGTTAATTTTGGTTTTGACTCTTTAATGCATCTGTAGGTGAATAAACTGAAAGTATAAAACCAACATAATTAGGGTTGTTCCTGCGTCTCTAGATAAGCAGTTTCTTGTAGCTCTAAAGTTGAGTATTTAACACATTACCAGATTGTAATCAGATGCTTGAAACTGTTTTATACATGATAATTCGGTTCTGTAGAATATTGTGTGTGGAGAGGTTTACGGTTAGTGTGTGTGTGTGGTTTGAGGTTTTCGGGCGCTAAACAGCGTGGTCATCAGCGCCCAAACACACAGAAACAGGAACACATGCGGAGAAGGGACGAAGACGGACAGCGAACAAGGAGAACGGTTAAAAGATACAGGCCTGAGGCAGTTACAAATCCTCACATACAGAGGCAAAACAAGAGGAGAAGAAACACACTAAAAAAGGAAAGGAAACACAAGGAAAAGAGAACAGAAATCGAAGTGAAACAAGTAGGTAATCGTGACTGGCGGACCCCTTACCTAAAGCCTGGGTGAACCAGTCACCCAGCAGCACATTAAAATCGTCTCCCTAAAATCCGAGGCAACAAATTGGACAGGACACAAAACCGTAGGACCTTAACCACAGTCGTTGCGTCGTCTTGCAAAATAGAGGGCAAATCCGGTGGCAAGGAAACCACCGCCCTCTGGTCAGAGAATAAAGGACAGTCAAGTAAAATGTGGCGGACAGTTATCTGGACGCCACAAGCACTACAGATTGGGGGGTCCTCCCGCCGGAGTAAAAAACCGTGCGTTAAGGGACTGTGCCCGATGCGGAGGCGGGTGAGGAGTACCTCATCCCGCCTGCATGACTGGTAGGACGTACGCCATGGCCGCGTGGTGGCCTTGACCAGACGCAGCTTATTTTCACCGACTGTGAGCCACTCCTCTTCCCATTGACGCATAACACGAGAACGCAAAAGGGAGGTAACAGCATGGAGGGGAACGGCACATTCAACAACGTGAGGGAGGGAACATGCATCTTTGGCAGCCACATCCGCCAGTTCGTTTCCCCTAATACCCACGTGCCCCGGCACCCAGCAGAAAGAAACCTCCTTCCCCTGCCGTTGCAGGTGGAGTAGAGCATCATGGACGTTCTGGACGACCGTATCCGCTGGGTACAAGTGTTGCATGGTCTGAAGGGCACTCAGGGAGTCAGAACAGATGAGAAACTTAAGACTGGGAACACATTTCATCTGCTCCAATGCCCGCAAGATCGCAAACAATTCGGCATCAAAGATGGTAAACGCTGCAGGAAGCCGTAACTTGACGACTCGATCAGGGAAAACAACAGCACAACCTACAGAGTCCCCCTGTTTAGAGCCATCCGTAAATACTGGTACATGATCAGCATGCTGGTTTAAAATATCGTAAAATAAGGAGGTAAAAACAAACGCAGGAGTGCAGCTCCTCCGGTACTCTGACAAGTCTAAAAGGACGCTGGGCCTCTGGAGCAACCAGGGAGGCAGGTGGGTAAAACCCTGGAGTTGGGGTGCCACACGCTCCACACCAAGGGACTCAAGCAAATGCTTGGCACGAATCCCAAATGGTCTCGTTGCCCTTGGACGACTGGAAAAGAGACGTTCCATAGGCGGTCGGGCAACAGTAGGGTATGCAGGGGAGGTAGGACAGGCAAGGAATTGACACACTCGTCGCACCATGAGGAGTTTCCGCCGGATGGCGAGCGGCGGTTCCCCAGCCTCAGCACACAGGCTGGGGATGGGATTGGTACGGAAGGCACCAGTAGCCAGCCTGATACCCTCATGGTGTACTGCGTCAAGAATCTTCAGATACGAAGGCCTCGCTGACCCATACACAGTGCATCCATAGTCAAGACGCGACCGGACGAAAGCCCTATAAAACTGCAGCAGACGTGCCCGATCTGCTCCCCAGGACCGATGGCTCAAACACTTCAAAATATTCAGCGCCTTCAGGGCCCGCACCTTGAGGTCTTTAAGGTGCGGCAACCACGACAACTTGGAATCAAAAGTGAGGCCCAGGAACCTCACAGTGTCTCTAAAAGGAAGAATGGTGCCCCTCAGACGCAATTCAGGGGAGGTAAAAGCACGTCGAGAACGATTAAAATGAACACACACACATTTGGCTGCAGAAAAGGTAAAACCCGTCTTCGCACTCCATGCCTCTAATCGCTTTATCGTAAGCTGCAGCTGCCGACTAGCAGTGACAAGACTGGAGGAAGAACAGAAAACAGCAAAATCGTCCACAAACAAGGAGCACTGAGCAGGACTCCGGATAGTGGACGTGATACTGTTAATGGCGACGGCAAAGAGGGTGACACTTAAAACGCTTCCCTGAGGAACACCATTCTCCTGCACGTACAAATCAGATAGCACATTACCAACCCGATATCGAAAGAGGCGGCGGGAAAGAAAGGACCGAATGAAGATGGGGAGATGGCCACGAAAGCCCCACTGATGGAGTTGATTGAGGATAAGGCGGCGCCAAGTAGTGTCATACGCCTTATTAATGTCAAAGAATACACCTAGACAATGCTGGTTACGTAAGAAGGCCTGCTGGATGGCCGCCTCAAGCAGGGTCAAGTTGTCTATAGTTGAACGACATCTCCAAAAGCCACACTGAGAGTGGCTAAGGGGCTGCCTGGTCTCGAGCAGCCAAACCAGGCGACGGTTGAACATGCGTTCCAATGTCTTCCCGACACAGCTCGTCAAAGCAATACTGCGATAACTACTGGGATGCATTCGGTCCTTTCCCGGTTTGAGGAGGGGAACCAAAATCGCCTCCCTCCACGAGTCAGGGAACGTGCCAGATGACCATATCATATTAAAACAATTCAGGAGTACTTCCTTGGATGGCAGCAACAAGTGCCACAGCATGCTGTACAGGATTTGATCATCACCTGGCGCAGTATCGTGAGCCACAGACAGCGCCGAATCCAGTTCCCACATTGTGAAGGGGCAGTTGTAGGGTTCAGAATTTGGAGACCGGAAGTCCAAGTGATCCCTCTCGATGGCAGTGCGGTAGCGGCAGAAATCTGGATCACAGTTAATAGTGGCAGTAGATTCGGCAAAATACATGGCCAGTGTCTGGGCAATGTCTCTCGGCACCGTGAGTAGACTACCCTGATGCAGCAATGCCGTGACAGGTAGTTGGCTGCGTTTCCCGGAAATCCTCCTGATGGCTTCCCACACTTTTGTAGAACTAGTGGAGCGGGAGATGGAGTTCAGGAACGATTGCCATGACCGTCGTTTGCTCTCTTTAATCACTCGCCGCGCCTTGGCCCTTGCCACCCGAAAGGCCGCAAGATTGTCAGCTGAGGGATGCCACTTGAAGCGGCGCAGAGCTGCACGGCGGGCTCGGATGACTGAGCGGCACTCAGTGGTCCACCAAGGGACAAGGCGCCTCTTGGGATGACTTGAGGACCGTGGGATCGACAATTCAGCAGCATGGGAGATCACGGCTGTAACATGGTCGACCCATTCGTGGACGCTGGCACGGTGTTCCAAAACAGCTAAATCGCTGAAAAGTGTCCAGTCAGCTCTGCAGAGGTGCCACCTGGGCGGCACTGGTAATGCCACAGTCTCATCCAAGAGGCGAATCCAAAGGGGGAAGTGGTCACTAGAATGGAGGTCAGCGGCAACCTCCCACAGAGCAGAATCCGCGAGTGCTGGAGAGCAAAAGGAAAGGTCAATAGCTGACGACGACCCAGAAGCAGTACAGAAATGAGTGGGAGCACCAGAGTTGAGGATGCACAGTTCTTCGGATGCCATGAGGCTTTCCAGAATGCGACCCCTGGGGCAAGTAGTCGTAGAGCCCCATAAGACATTATGAGCATTGAAGTCCCCCAGAAGGAGAAATGGGCGGGGGAGTTGGGTAATAAGGTCTGTGAGAGCCTCAGAGTCTATTGCGTCCTGAGGCGGTAAGTAAACGGAACAGATTGTGAGCCTCTGCCCCACAAGAAGGTCAACTGCAACTGCTTGCAAGTCCGTAACGAGAGGGAGCTCAGATGAGTGGTGCATGTCATGGACAAAAACCGCAACACCACCCTTTGCCCTTTCCCCCAACAGATCATCTTTTCGATACACGGTATAGCCCCGTAAAGAAGGAGCATCAGTGGCCCGGAAATGTGTCTCTTGGAGACATAAGCACAAGGGGCGCTCTCGTACAAGGAGTTGTAATTCGGCAACATGCTTCCTGAACCCATTCAGGTTCAACTGTAATATGGGAGCCAGTGATCAGGGTGGCTGAATTTTCACCCTGCCCCTGTGCTTTGGAGGAGAGCCCGTACTGGCCGGAGATTTATTCCTGGGGCGAGAAGATCGCCCCCGGTCGACATCAATGTTCATCAGCTCCGATGGCGACCCAAGGGAGATGTCAGATAGTACGATGGCATCGTCATCGGACTGACCCTGACTAGTCTCCTCAGGTGGCAAAACCTTCACCTTCGGCGTCTTCGTCTTGGTGGGCTTAGAATGCAGAACCTTGTCAACAGTTGGAGCTTTACTCGCCTGGGCAGAAGGTGCCGTATGGGGAGGTGCAGGAAGTACCCCAATGTCAGCAACCACGGCCTTGTCCGACGTTGTGGGGAGAGCTGCAGGTTGCAAAACAACCGCAGCAGCACAAGTGCACTGGCAAATGCAGGTATTAGTGCTGACACTAGCAACCTCCGTTTGTGTAGCAACAGTGGCCAACTGTACTGGTTTCTGCAGAGTGGAAGCGAAAGATGTTGTAAACACAGGAGGCTGCATGGCCTTAAAGAGCTTCTTGGCCTCACCATAGGGGATGCGCTTAGATGTTTTAATCTCCTGTATCTTCCGTTCCTCGAGATAGATGGGGCAGACCCGGCTCCAGACAGGGTGACTCCCAGAGCAATTCACGCACTTCACAGGCGATGAACAATCGGCTCCTTCATGGGCAGGCTGACCACATTTACCACAAGTGGCTATCCCATTGCACCCCAACGTAGTATGCCCAAAGCGCTGACATTTAAAACAGCGCATTGGATTGGGGAAATATGGCCGTACTGGCAAACGTAAGAAACCCGCTTTAACATGCTCTGGGAGCCTCGGGCGATTGAACGTGAGAATAAACTAGTCGGATTTGACCAGGTCCCCATCGACTCGTTTCATAATATGCTGCACGTCGACAATACCTTCGTCAGCCCACTCAGATTTAAACTCGTCCTAGGGGATATCCACCAAGTCCCTACATGTCACAACACCCTTACTATAGTTCAAAGTGGAGTGGAGCTCGGTCTCGATAGCGTACTCTCCGAGACAGGTTGCTTTCCTAAGAGAAGTGACTTGACAGGAACTAGAAGTTTCAACTAACAGAGTCCCATTGCGCAGACGCTTCACAGATTTCAGTGTTCCTGCAATTCTCTCAAGACCCTTGTGGATGTAAAAGGGAGAAACTCTCTCAAAGCTACCTTCCTTCCGTTTGACAATCAAAAACACATTCTGGATATCAGCATGTGCTCTGTTACGACAGTCTGATAAATCTCTAGTAACACCAGGCGCTGGAGGACTCGCAGCACGAAGTCGCTTTTTCGATTGGGTGTGTTTTCCTACCAGTGGCACACCCAATCCACTGGTAGGGGGAAACGTAGAGGTCGAAGGGTCCATTGTGGTCCCACGAGCAGCTAGGGAACTAAAGGTCCGCTCAGACAGAGCCCCGCGTGCCTGAGTAAGCCTTATACAACTGGGGTGCGGCAGGTGCCCCAGAGGTTGCCCGCTTGCGACTGTTCCACCCCAACAGCCATGCATCTTATAGGCGCGCAGCACACCGTAAGATTGAGGGGTTTTTATAGAGGTTTACCTTCCTCGCAATCCAGGCGGTCAAGCCAAGATTACCATTCCCCGCAGCATACAACATTCCACCGCTGCGCCATGCGGTGGTCGCTGAAGCATGTCCGGGGTTTACGGTGTCAGGAGACTGGCGGCGCTGACCAGTCCCCAGCTCAGGACCCCGGGGTCGCCAAGCCCGTACTCAGCAAATGAATGCTGAGCCCCTGGGGGGGTTTACGGTTAGTGCACTATTACTCGTTGAGTTAGAACTGACATGACGATAACACCTTCGCGATAACTATACGTTAAAAATATGACATAACAATATTAAGTCTACCTTCTAAATGCTAAGGACCAGTTTTTGCCCATTCAAAACCTTTTAGGCTTCATAAAAATTCTTCTTAAAGCTGTTCCACAGCTTTGATCAAAGCTAATTTAAGTGTACAACCAAAATGCTGTTATAACACTTTACTTCGAATAGGTTCGACAGCTTCGTTATCAACTGGCAGACATAGATCTCAAAATGGTAATGTAGCAATGGCAGATTACGAAGCTCAAATTATATTCGATTTGCAGCTGAGAGTCGGAATTTTCTAAATTGTTTATCGTTGAAGTGCTAGTATGTATAAGTGTCAATGTAAACTCTGAAATGAAAGCGTGGCAAACAAAAACAACATTTGCAATTTTTTGTTAAAAGAAATGTGACCAAGAGGTCCACAGTGGCAATAAATTAGCATAAAAGACATTGATAACTGTTTAGAGTGATAAAATGGAAACCGTTCACACAAGGTTGGCGCCGGTGGCGACATCCACAACGTGCTGACATGATGAAAGTTTCCAACCGATTTCTCATACACAAACAGCAGTTGACCGGCCATTGCCTCGTGAAACGTGGTTGTGATGCCTCGTGTAACGAGGAGAAATGCGTACCATCACGTTTCCGACTTTGATAAAGGTCGGATTGTAACCTATTGCAATTGCGGTTTATCGTATATCGACGTTGCTGCTCGCGTTGGTCGAGATCCAATGACTGTTAGCAGAATATGGAATCGGTGGGTTCAGGAGGGTAATACGGAACGCAGTGCTGTATCCCAACGGCCTCGTATCACTAGCAGTCAAGATGACAGGCATCTTATCCGCATGGCTGTCACGGATCGCGCAGCCACGTCACGATCCCTGAGTCAACAGATGGGGACATTTGCAAGACAACAACCATCTGCACCAACAGTTCGACGACGTTTGCAGCAGCATGGACTATCAGCTCGGAGACCCTGGCTGCGGTTACCCTTGACGCTGCATCACAGACAGGAGCGCCTGCGATGGTGTACTCAACGACGAACCTGGGTGCACGAATGGCAAAACGTAATTTTTTCTGTTTACAGCATCATGATGGTCGCATCCGTGTTTGGCGATGTCGCGGTGAACGGACATTGGAAGTGTGTATTCGTCATCGCCATACTGGCGTATCACCCGGCGTGACGGTATGGGGTGCCATTGGTTACACGTGTCGGTCACCTCTCGTTCGCATTGGCGGCACTTTGAACAGTGGACGTTACATTTCAAATGTGTTACGACCCGTGGCTCTACCCTTCATTCGATACCTGCGAAACCCTACATTTCAGCACGATAATGCACTACTGCATCTTGCAGGACCTGTACGGTCCTTTCTGTATACGGAAAGTGTTCGACTGCTGCCCTGGCCAGCCCATTCTCCAAATGTCTCACCAATTGAAAACGTCTGGTCAATGGTGGCCGAGCAACTGGCTCGTCGCAATACGCCAGTCAATACTCCTAACGAACTGTGGTATCGTGTTGAAGCTGCATGGGCAGCTGTACCTGTACACGCCATCCAAGCTCTGTTTGACTCAATGCCCACGCGTATCAAGGCCGTTATTACGGCCAGAGGTGGTTGTTGTGAGTACTGATTTTTCAGTATCTATGCACCCAAATTGCGTAAAAATGTAATCACATGTCAGTTCTAGTATAATATATTTCTCCAATGAATACCCGTTTATCATCTGCATTTCTTCATGGTGTAGAGATTTTAATTGCCAGTAGTGTAGTATATGAATAGTAAGTGCGGTTTCATAACCTTCAGTTCTTGGCTAGAGTGGAGAATGTATATCTGAAATGTTCCGTAGTGGCTGTCACTAAAATACGAGTGAATTTGCTCCAGCTGGAAGCTTTGAAGGCGAACACGATTTCACCCTCTGTTAGTGTTGTAGCCGCAGCTGCCGAATTCACGGTGGTGAGTTACAGGCCCCTAGTTCGCGAGGACGCCCGCCAGAGGCAACCATAGCGGACACAAAGGCTCATTACCGGGAAATGCCGGCTGCTCGCCCGGATGACGGATGCCTCGCTGCACAGGGATAGAGAGGAACTGTACACTGCCGGTACATATTGCGGCGAATATCAAAGGTGCACTGCCCCAAACAAGGTCTCAACAGGTCTTGCGTCGTGTCCTAAGAGCAGACAATCACCGTTCCTGATTTGGAAATAATATTTTATTGAATTACCACGAAAATCAAGGGCAAATGTGGTAATACGTGGAAATATAAATAAAGGGGATGCGACAGAACTATAGATTAAAATTGCTTCGTTAAGCGTTTTTACCAAAGGTAGTATGTACGATATCATTTGGAATGCAGCCCTAGAAGGAATTCAGTTACAGCTGGAACGACAATTAAGACAGAAATAATGATGTTAAAGAAGTCCAATAGCACCATGATGACTCAGAATATTAGCAGCAAATCTGAACACAGTTAAGTTTAGTATAGTTATGTCCTGTGCTAACCCTGTGCTAACCTCTTCATCTCAGAGTAGCACTTGCAGCCTACGTCCTCAATTATTTGCTTGACGTATTCCAATCTCTGTCTTCCTCTACAGTTTTTGCCCTCTACAGCTCCCTCTAGTACCATGGAAGTCATTCCCTCATGTCTTAGCAGATGTCCTATCATCCTGTCCCTTCTCCTTATCAGTGTTTTCCACATATTCCTTTCCTCTCCGATTCTGCGTAGAACCTCCTCAGTCCTTACCTTATCAGTCCACCTAATTTTCAACATTTGTCTATAGCACCACATCTCAAATGCTTCGATTCTCTTCTGTTCCGGTTTTCCCACAGTCCATGTTTCACTACCATACAATGCTGTACTCCAGACCATCCTCAAAAATTTCTTCCTCAAATTAAGGCCGGTATTTGATATTAGTAGACTTCTCTTGGCCAGAAATGCCTTTTTTGCCATAGCGAGTCTGCTTTTGATGTCCTCCTTGCTCCGTCCGTCATTGGTAATTTTACTGCCTAGGTAGCAGAATTCCTTAACTTCATCGACTTCGTGACCATCAATCCTGATGTTAAGTTTCTCGATGTTCTCATTTTTACTACTTCTCATTACCGTCGTCTTTCTCTGATTTACTCTCAAACCATACTGTGTACTCATTAGACTGTTCATTCCGTTCAGCAGATCATTTATTTCTTCTTCACTTTCACTCAGGATAGCAATGTCATCAGCGAATCGTATCATTGATATCCTTTCACCCTGAATTTTTATTCCACTCCTGAACCTTTCTTTTATTTCCATCATTGCTTCCTCGATGTATAGATTGAAGAGCAGGGGCGAAAGGCTACAGCCTTGTCTTACACTCTTCTTAATACGAGCACTTCGTTCTTGATCGTCCACTCTTATTATTCCCTCTTGGTTGTTGTACATATTGTATGTGACCCGTCTCTCCCTATAGCTTACCCCTACTTTTTTCAGAATCTCGAACAGCTTGCACCATTTTATATTGTCGAACGCTTTTTCCAGGTCGACAAATCCTATGAAAGTGTCTTGATTTTTCTTTAGCCTTGCTTCCATTATTAGCCGTAACGTCAGAATTGCCTCTCTCGTCCCTTTACTGATCGTCACCTAGCGCATTCTCAATTTTCTTTTCCATGCATGATCTGTTAAGCTGATTGTCGATAATTGTCGCACTTGTCAGCTCTTGCCGTCTTCGGAATTGTGTGGATAATGCTTTTCCGAAAGTCAGATGTTATATCGCCAGACTCATATATTCTACACACCAACGTGAATAGTCGTTTTGTTGCCACTTCCCCCAATTATTTTAGAAATTCTGATGGAATGTTATCCATCCCTTCTGCCTTATTTGACTGTAAGTCCTCCAAAGCTCTTTTAAATTCCGATTCTAATACTGGATCCCCTATCTCTTCTAAATCGACTCCTGTTTCTTCTTATATCACATCAGACAAATCTTCACCCTCATAGAGGCTTTCAATGTATTCTTTCCACCTATCTGCTCTCTCCTCTGCAGTTAACAGTGGAATTCCCGTTGCACTCTTAATGTTACCACCGTTGCTTTTAATGTCACCAAAGGTTGTTTTGACTTTCCTGTATGCTGAGTCTGTCCTTCCGACAATCATATCTTTTTCGATGTCTTCACATTTTTCCTGCAGCCATTTCGTCTTAGCTTCCCTGCACTTCCTATTTATTTCATTCCTTAGCGACTTGTATTTCTGTATTCCTGATTTTCCCGGAACATGTTTGTACTTCCTCCTTTCATCAATCAACTGAAGTATTTCCTCTGTTACCCATGGTTTCCTCGCAGCTACCTTCTTTGTACCTGTGTTTCCCTTCCCAACTTCTGTGATGGCCCTTTTTAGATATGTCAATTCCTCTTCAATTGTACTGCCTACTGCGCTATTGCTTATTGCTGTATCTATAGCGTTAGAGAACTTCAAACGTATCTCATCATTCCTTAGTACTTCCGTATCCCACTTCTTTGCGTATTGATTCTTCCTGACTAATGTCTTGAACTTCAGCCTGCTCTTCATCACTACTATATTGTGATCTGAGTCTATATCTGCTCCTGGGTACGCCCTACAATCCAGTATCTGATTTCGGAATCTCTGTCGGACCATGATGTAATCTGTTTGAAATCTTCCCGTATCTCCCAGCCTTTTACAAGTATACCACCTCCTCTTGTGATTCTTGAACAGGGTATTCGCTATTACTAGCTGAAACTTGTTACAGAGCTCAATTAGTCTTTCTCCTCTTTCATTCCTTGTCCCAAGCCCATATTCTCCTGTAACCTTTTCTTCTACTCCTTCCCCTACAACTGCATTCCAGTCGCCCATGACTATTAGATTTTCGTCCCCCTTTACATACTGCATTACCCTTTCAATATCCTCATTCACTTTCTCCATCTGTTCATCTTCAGCTTGCGACGTTGGCATGTATACCTGAACTATCGTTGTCGGTGTTGGTCTGTTGTCGATTCTGATTAGAACAACCCGGTCACTGAACTGTTCACAGTAACACACCCTCTGCCCTACCTTCCAATTCATAACGAATCCTACACCTGCTATACCATTTTCTGCTGCTGTTGATATTACCCGATACTCATCTGGCCAGAAATCCTTGTCTTCCTTCCACTTCACTTCACTGACCCCTACTATATCTAGATTGAGCCTTTGCATTTCCCTTTTAAGATTTTCTATTTTCCCTACCACGTCCAAGCTTCTGGCATTCCACTCCCCGACTCGTAGAACGTTATCCTTTCGCTGATTACTCAATCTTTTTCTCGTGGTAACCTCCCCCTTGGCAGTCCCCTGCCGGAGATCCGAATGGGGGACTATTCCGGAATCTTTTGCCAATGGAGAGATCATCATGACACTTCTTCAATTACAGGCCACATGTCCTGTGGATACACGTGACGTGTCTTTAATGCAGTGGTTTCCATTGCCTTCTGCATCCTCATGTCGTTGATCATTGCTGATTCTTCCGCCTTTAGGGGCAATTTCCCACTCCTAGGACAAGAGAGTGCCCTGAACCTCTATCCGCTCCTCCGCCCTCTTTGACAAGGCCGTTAGCAGAATGAGGCTGACTTCTTATGCCGGAAGTCTTTGGCTGCCAATGCTGATTATTTATCAAAATTTAGGCAGTAGCGGGGATCGAACCCGGGACCGAAGACGTTCTGATTATGAATCAAAGACGCTACCCCTAGACCACGTGTCTACAAAATAATTATATTACTACAATTCAAAAACTGTTTTATGGAGTATGAAGAGATGCCCAGAAGATACGATTTCAATTATTGGTTAAAATGGCTCTAAGCACTATGGGACTTAACATCTGAGGTCATTAGTCCCCTAGAACTTAGAACTAGTTAAACCTAATTAACCTAAGGACATCACAAACATCCATGCTCGAGGCAGGATTCGAACCTGCGACCGTAGCGACCTTGCGGTTCCAGATTGCAGCGCCTTTAACTCCACGGCCACTTCGGCCGGCCAAGATAAGTTTATCACCTATTACATACCTCATATCAGTGACTTATTTGTCCAATGACTGAATCATCATACCTTGCTGCGCTGCGCTAAGACTGAGTGATGGTAAACATTAAAGTAGATATCTTAGGTGTTGCGAAACAACTCAAATCACTTAAGAAAGACAAGTCATCCGGTCCAGATGTTATACCAATCAGGTTCCTTTCAGAGTATGCAGACACAATAGCGCATTTCTTAGCAATCATATGCAACCACTCATTTGACGAAAAGTCTGTTCCTAAAGACTGGAAAGTAGAACAGATCACACGAATGTTTAAGAAAGGAAATAGGAGTAACTCATTGAATTTCAGACCCTTATCACTCACCTCAATTTGCAGTAGGATTTTGGAGCATATGCTGTACTGGTCAGATGTAAGAGAGGGTCTTAAGCCCTTAATCTGGTCAGGCTAATAAGCAAATAAATAAATTATGAATCACCTTGAAGAAAATGACTTATTGATACATAACCAACACGGATTCAGAAAATATCGTTCTTGTGCAACACAGTTAGCTCTTTATTCTCATGACGTAGTGAGTGCTGTCGACAAGGGATCTCAGATCGATTCCATATTCCTAAATTTCCAGAAGGTTTTTGATACCGTTCCTCACAAGCGACTGTTAATCATACTGCGTGCATATTGAGTATCGTCTCATTTGCGTGACTGGATTCGTGATTTCCTCTCAGAGAGGCCACAGTTTGTAGTGATAGACGGTAAATCATCGAGTGGAACAGAAGTGATATCTGGCTTTCCGCAAGGTAGTGTCATAGGCCCTCTGCTGCTCCTGATTTACATAAATGATCGCGCCCGTTTCGTGTTATCGCGCAATAGGGGTGAGAGTGTCACTGATATGATAAGCGAGTTGGGGTGGCAGTCACTGAAACAAAGGTGGTTTTCTTTGCGGCGAGATCTATTTACGAAATTTCAATCACCAACTTTCTCTTCCGAATGCGAAAATACTTTGGTGACACCCACCCACGTCGGGAGAAATGATCATCATGATAAAATAAGAGAAATCAGAGCTCGAACGGAACGATTTGGGTGTTGCTTTTTCCCACGCGCCATTCGAGAGTAGAGTGGTAGAGAAGTAGTATGAAAATGGTTCGATGAACCCTCTGCCAGGCACTTAAGTGTGAATTGCAGAGCAAACATGTAGATGTAGATGTAGATCCATGTAATGTGATTTATCTAAGTTCAGTGGCTGTCCTTTTACAGCATCGATCCTTGTGTTGAAACCGTAGTCATTATCCCCCACTCTGAAGATGCTTTTTTTTTTTTTTTTTGTTCACGCTTTACATCTACATCTGCATCTATACACATACCCACAAGTCACAGCACGGGCCTTGACGGAAGGTACTCTGCACTCCGAGTAGTCAGTTCCTTTGCTGTTCCACTCTCAAATAGAACGGGAGAAAAACAGCTGTCCGTACACCTCCGTACGAGCCCGAACTTCTGCTGTGCTATCTTCGTGATACATACGTAAAATGTTTGTTGGCGGCAGTAGAACTGTTCAGCAGTCAGCTTCAAATGCCGGTACTTAAACTTTTCTCTGTAGTATTCCTAGAAAATAACGTCACCTTCCCTTCGCGGATTCCTATTTGAGATCCTGAAGCATCTCCGTAACGCTTGCCTGTTGTTCGATCCGACCGTCAACAAATCTAGCAGGGCGCCTCTGAACTGCTTCGATGTCTTCCTTTAATCCGACCTGGTGCGGATCCCAAACACTCGAGCAAAACGAAGGATAGGGTCACCGGCATCCCGTATGCGGTCTCCTTTACAGATTTTACACACTTTCTCTGAATTTGAAACTTCCTCTCTGAACGTAAAGAGTGACTGTGCTGGTAAAACTTCTACGTTACTTGATTTCCAAACCCCAGAGTGAAACTGAACGTACTGAGACAGTTCTCTCTTTACTTATTCTGATCATCACTAAAGTGACACACAAGATTTTAGTGCAACGCAATCTGATTTTCAGTCATCCCTGCAAAAGAATAGCCCTGACTAACAATAACCTATACCCTTCATTAATCACATACCTCACAAAAATCTTCGTTACTCTAACTACTGCAATAAGCGAGCGCCAATACTGCCAGCTAAAGAAAAGATTCTACTTACTGAAGGCACTAAATACTGATAGGCATGAAAAATTTTGATAGAGAACAAACAATGCATTTACCTTAATAGCGTTCAAACGTCGTAATATATATATATATATATATATATATATATATATATATATATATATATATATATATATATATATATATATATATAAATTCTGGACATCCAGTTTAACAGATTTACTTTTTGTGACGGACACACGTCCAGATCGTCCACTCATATTAACATCTCAGAACTCTCTCCCCACATCCACCACTGCTAGCGGCTCACCTCCAACTGCCCAACGCTGTTCACATCCAACTGCCCAACACTACACTGGCGAAAAACGTCTAACAACGAGTCCAACCAGCCACAGACTGCACACAGCGCAGTCAGCGATTTTAATTGAGAGCGCTACGTGGCGTTACCAACATAAAAACCTAATCAGCCTACTTACAAATTCTCCGAATAAACCGAAGTCGACCATTCGTCTTCCCTACCACAATGCACGTCCCATTTCATATCGCTTTGAGAAGTTACACCCAGGTACTTCAGCGACGTGTCTGTGTTAAGCGGGACACCACTTATGATGTACACGAATATTATGCATTTGTTTTTCCTCCTCATCCGCATCTTTCTACATTTAGACCCAGCTTCTATTCATCACGCCAGTTAATCATTTATCTATATAAAGAATAATAGCAGATCTACCACATTTCCCGAGGACGCTCCTGGCGATATCTTATATCTGATAAGCACTCGCCGTCGAGGCCTACATACTATGTTCTATTACTCTCATGCACATACATGAAGGGTAATTGCAGAATGTGGTGCCACACAACAGGGCACTACACAAAACTGGCGCTAGTAGCATAGGCACATAGGGAACACATACGACACAGATCTGTAAGTCCACGGTATTGGCGATAAGTTGAGAAAACCGCCCGAAACACATGTGCTACAAAATGCCACTCGTCCCTACGCATGTACCGCGACACGAGTATGGGATATGATCACCATGCACATGTACACAAGCCACACCACGGTTTGGCATACTCTGGACCAGGTGGTCAAGCAGCTGCTGGGATATAGCTTCCCATTCTTGCACCAGTAGGGGTTTGAAGACATGCAGCGATACGTCGACCGAGAGCATCCCAGACGTGCTCGATGGGGTTTACGTCTGGAAAACAGGCAGGCCACTTCATTCGCCTGATATCTTGTTTCAAGGTACTCTTCCACGATGGCAGCTCGGTGGGACCGTGCGTTATCATCCATCAGGAGGAATGTGGGACCCACTGTACTCCTGAAAAGGTGGACATACTGGTACAAGATGACGTCGCGATACACCTGACCTGATACAGTTCCTCTCTCAAAGACATTGCAGGGGTGTACGTGCATCAATCATAATCCCACCCCACACCATCAAACCACGACCTCCATACAGGTCACTTTCGAGGACATTAAGTGGGTGGTATCTGGTTACTGGTTCACGCGATGAAAATCCGGAGAGAATCACTGTTCAGACCATACCTGGACTCGTCCGTGAACATAACTTGGGATCACTGTTCCAATGACAATATAATGTGTTCTTGACACCTGTCTTAACGGGTTCGCCTGAGACCAGGGGTCAGTGGAATGCACCTTACAGGTCTTCGGGCGAATAAACCATGTCCGTTCAGTCGTGTGTAGACTGTGTGTCTGGAGACAACTGTTCCAGTGGCTGCAGTAAGGCCCCGAGCAAGGCTACTTGCAGTACTCTGTGGCCGTCTGCGGGCACTGATAGTGAGATATCAGTCTCCTTGTGGCTGCTGGAATCGTTGGCATAATCTTGAGATCACACTTTGTGGCACACAGAGGGCCGTGCTACGACCTGCTGTATTTGACCAGTCTCCAGTCGCCCTAGTATTCTACCCCTCATAAAGTCATCAGTATGTGTTCTTTCAGCCATTTTCAACACACAGTCACCATTAGCATGTCTGAAAACGTCTGCACACTTACTCGCCGCATCGCACTCTGACACGCACCAACACACCTCTGCGTGTGTGGACTGCTGCCAGCGCCACCGTGCGACGACCGCAGGCCAAATGCACCGCATGGTCATACCCCGATGTGATTTAAACCCGCAAACCGCCCACCAGAGCGTTGTTTCACCATTATCCTTAATTTATGACTGTACTTTTAAGAAGTCTTCGAATCTCTCACATGTCTAGAAACCTATTCCACATGTTCGTACCATGTTAGCAGTTCACAGTGGAGAACTGCGTCAAATGCTTTCCGGAAAAATAGAAATATGGAACCTGCCTGTTGCCTTTCATCCATAGTTCGCTGTATATCATGTTAGAAAAGGGCAAACTGAGTTTTTCACGAGCAGTGCTTTCTAGAGCCAAGCTAATTGTGGACATAAGTTTCTCAGTCTCAAGGAACTTTGTTACATTATAACTGAGAATATGTTGGAGAATTCTGCAGCAAATGTTAAGTTTAATGATCTGTAACTTTGCGGGTCCGTTATTTTAGCCTTCTTGTATGCAGGAGAAATCTGCACTCTTTTCCAGTCGCTTGGGACTTCGTGCTGGGCAAGAGATTTGCTATAAATGCAGGCTAAGTAAGGTGCCGATATCGTACAGGACTCTTTATAAAAGAGAACTGGGAGCCATCCGGACCTGACGACTTGCTTGTTTTCAACACTTTCAGTTGTTTCTCTACCCCAGGGATGCTTATTACCATTGAAACAGGTCTATTGGGAGTCTGTAATTTGCATTTCTGGAATTTGTACATGCATCGGATGTCTCAAACGCTGAGCGACAGTTTTGAATTGCTTATTATTTGCTTGCAGTCTTTGGTCAGAGTTGCTGTGTCTCTGAAAGATGCGCTTGTTTTGTCATCGCTGCTTGGCAGCGAGGAGCGCCGTAGTTGCATAGTTTACAGTAGTAGTGAGTCAGACTCTGAGCAGACGACTCGTGGCAATGTAGAAGTTCAGTTAAGCGCATCTGTGTTTAAGAAAAATGATTTGTGTTTGAATAATGTGAAACAGGGGAGAAAGACTCGATTAGTGATTTGGAATGAAATGAGATATAACGAGATTAGAAACGCATATGCAGAGGAATGAAGATAAAATTTTTTATTTAATTGCACTGCAGTCGCTTCTACTTTGGAGTCATTGTTGAATGAGACCTCCATATTCGGGAACTTAATATTTTTCATTAAAGATAGAGTAGTTTTCACTGCAAGGTATTTTTCATGTTTAGTAATTACTTGTGTACCATTTGTGGGAGTAAGAGCCTGATATCAATGCCGTTTGTCAATGTTAATGAGTGTTGTAACATGAATTTTATACAAGCAATATTGTATCACATAATTTAACAACAGTTTGTTGAAGAAATATTTCAACTAAGAGCATTGTCCACATCCTGAATCCAAGTCATTTTTATTAAGAGTGTCTTAGTCAATGCTATGTATGAAATAGTTTACTTATTGTCTGGACCACTGCACTAAACTCCCAGCAGCTGACGCACTGCGAGTAACAAGCACCGCGTTTCCAAGTAATTACATTTCGAGGTAAGATATTTTCATTTCAGTAAAAGTTTGCTAGGAAAGTTGCCAACACACAGCGACCATTTCATGAACATTATTATTAGGAACATAATTAACGCACAGTGACCACTTTGTTTAGTTAAGGAGATTAAGGGTAAAGTTAAGAATTTAATGAGTTTGCACATTTTTAGAAAAATTACAAAACAGGGCCAAATTCTCATTGTATTCTCGGCTGTAGATTATTTGGTTAATCTCGCAGCTGGAACTGCACAAAGTCAACCAAAGCTAAACAACAGCAAAGTTACAACCAACCAGCCAAGCCAGTAAGAGTTCATAATCAAACAAAGATAATTTAAAAAGAAACTTCACTGTGTCGCCCATACCTGGGTATGTTCGATGGTCAAATGACGGTATGTTTGCGCGATTCTCCTGCGTTAACGATTACTTAAATGTGAAATTTACAACTTCGTCTTTCCTTTTGCCGCCCTCCTCTGCCGCACCATACTGGTTACCGAGAGACTGGAAGATAGCCTTAGACTCGCTTAGCGACTTTACCTACAACGACATTTTTCTGCCATTTCATAGTGGTCAACGAATGACTGGCTGACAGCCTTGGAATTGCTTAGTGATTTTACCTAGAACAACAATTTATCACGGGTTCTCCGTAGGATCTTTCCCTAACGTATGATGGTGGTAGTTATTGTGTGCTTCGCGCGTAAATCTTTTCACAGAAGCGCGGATCTCAACTAACTTTTGGCTGTCGTCATTTGCGGGTTCTCTTTCGAACCGAGTCCGTAGTTCGTGGTCTTGGAGTAGCGTTCTCGCTTCCCGCGCACGGGGTCCCGGGTTCGATTCCCTGCGGGGTCAGAGATTTTCGCTGCCTCGTGATGACTGGGTGTTGTTGTGTCATCATCATTCATCCCCGTTACTGTCGGAGGAAGGCAATGGCAAACCACCTCCTCTAGGACCTTGACTAGTCAGTAGTGTGGGTCTCCCGCATCGTCCCCTACGCTCCTCTGAGTTTGCTATCTCTTCATCCTCATCATTTTGAACCGAAAATGCAACAAGCTGTGCTTCCTTGCCATTTTCTGAATATCGTTGTTAAATCATGATGGGTCTTTTCCTTCGTTAATTCACTTACTGGGCACATAGTTCTCGAGACCATATTTATAGTCTGATTAAACTTTGAAATTTCCTGGCAGATTAAAACTATGCGCAGGACCGAGACTGCACTCGTGACCTTTGCCTTTCGCGGGCAAGTGCCGCTTTCTTCAAAATGGTTCAAATGGCTCTGAGCACTATCGGACTTAACTTCTGTGGTCATCACTCCCCCAGAACTTAGAATTACTTAAACCTAACTAACCTAAGGACATCATACACATCCATGCCCGTGGCGGGATTCGAACCTGCGACCGTAGCGGTCGCGCGGTTCCAGACTGACCCGCCAGGTTAGCCGAGCGCGCTAACGCGCTGCTACCTGGACTTGGGTAGGCGCGCCGGCCCCGGATCGAATCCTCCCGGTTCCAGACTGTAGCGCCTAGAGCCGCTCGGCCACCCCGGCCGGCATTCTTCCAGGAGTGCTAGTTCTGAAGGTTTCGCAGGAGAGCTTCTGTGAAATTTGGAAGAAAACTGTGAGGACGGGTTGTGAGTCGGGGTTAGGTAGCTCAGCCGGCGTCGGCGCGGTAGCTCAGCGTGTTCGGTCAGACGGCAGTTTGCCCTCTGTAATAAAAAAAAAGCTGAGTGAATATCAACGATCAGCTTGAACGAATATTTTGTGACGTCCACCCAAACCAAACGCAACGACAAAAAAAAAAAGGTCAGTAGAGCACTTGCCCGCGAAAGACAAAGGTCCCAAGTTTGAGCCTCTGTCCGGCACATAGTTTTAATCTGCCAGAAGTTTCGTATCTGCGCACACTCCACTGCAGAGTGAAAATTTCATTCTGTTTAAACTTTGCCCATAATTCCTTTACGTCCATCTTAATGTAACGAAGTGACGTCAGCTCACTGTCTAAGTGAGAGGCTGAAACCTGTTTATCTGCTCTTTCAAGCAGATAAACTCTCCTAATCTTCTTCACTGATTTATTAACTTTCTTAACCATAGCCGCTGTTATAACATCATAATCACTAATCCCCGCCTCGATACAGACGCTGTTCGTAGCTACAAGGTCACAGCAGAATCGGGTGATCGGTAGAAACATACAGCAGTTAATCTGGTTCCACCTAGGCCTGTTACACGCCACCAGATGACTTCACTGTCACGTCCAACTTAGATCTCAATAGAGATAATATTTTTGTCAACTTGAATGAACACTTCCCTTCCCACAACGTGCAATCTGTCTTTGCGATATATGTTCCATGATTGGCTAAACTTCTCAGAGTTTTCTACTTCGAGTTTCATCCAGCTCTCGGTCCAAAGGTTTGACAAGGATGTTAGGGAGGTTAGGGGAGCGACGAAAGGCAGCTCTGGGTGGTGCGGGGAGAATATTGTCAAGGGATGATCTCATTTCAGGGCTTGACCCCTCAATATTCCCACACCACCTTCTCTATCCAGCGGTTCCTACCCCTGTAACCGACCCAGCTGCAAAACCTGCCCCATACATCCCCCCCCCCCCCCCCACAACCACCTACTCCAGCCACGCTACTGGTAAAACATACACAGTTCAAGGCAGGGCCACATGTGAAACAACACACGTCATTTATCAGCTGACATGCCTGCACTGCACAGCATTTTACATTGGTATGACGACAACTAAACTGGCTGAGCGCATGAACGAGCACAGACGAACTGTCCGCCTAGGAGATATTCAATAGCCAGTAGCAGATCATGCCCTCCAGCATAATTCTAGGGACGTAGGAACCTGCTACACCGTACGTGCCATTTGGCTTCTCCCTCCCAACACCAGTCCCTCGGAACTGCGGAGATGGGAACTTGCACTCCAACACATCCTTTCATCCCGCTATCCCCCTGGGCTGAACCTACGTTAACCAACCTCACTCCCATTTACTCTTCAGTCTTCTCCACTTTCCCTTTCCTCTTTAGCCATTCACGCATCTTTTCATCCTACAAAGTTGTGTTTATCTTTATACTATATACCTCTTTACTTCTGTATGCATTCTCTTTGGTTTGAAGCTGGCACAGTACTTACAGTAGAATATCTTTGGCTTCCCTCAGATAACCATGCCTCCATCTTTGCTACCTTCCCCGTTTACCTTTCCCGTGTTGTTTCATAACCTGGGTTGTGAGTAATTGAATCCACTTTCCCTTCTTCCCCTATTTTCCCCTTTCTCCTCCCTGACGAAGGAACAAAGTTCCGAAAGCTAGGATATAAATTTTGTGTTCTATTTTGTGTATCTATCGGCTGTACTGAGCTGAGGTAAGTACTGGCCAGCTCCTCTATCTCTTTGTTAGTATTTGAAGATAATATAAGATCGTTAAATGAAACTCATTTCTTATTTATGTGGTGGAGTGAATGAGAACGAGAAGTTAATTTTCAGCAGATTTGTCTGCAGCTCGTTAGGAGGCGGAGTCTGAGCCAAGTTGGAGGAAGAAGGCACACCGATTCACGACAGACTAGCGGGACTCTGATTAATAATACTTAACGGCGACCGAATATTCAGTAAGCAACGTTCATTGTATATAAAAAAGGAATGTTCGGGTGGCAACTTATTTAACTGTTTGGTGCATGAGGTGAAGTATAATAAATCACGACGCAGCCCAAATCAACTTAAAATACTTCAGCACACCGATCCTCGGCGTTAATCCGGCTAGCACACCTCCGCGACCCGAAAGAGGCTATCCAGACAGGTTTAATATCGTTCTTACTACCTTTCTTACAAAGTCGTACAACAGTCTGTCTGGAAATATGTATTACATGCTTGTGGCTGAACATTGTACATATAACGGAAAAAATGCGGCCAATTGATGCTTACATTGTGGCGAAGAGGTTTCAGGTGACCTGTGGAATTTGAATGGAGTTGTCCGGTTCCTATGTTTCTATCTCTTTTATGTTACGGTAGCTCTTCCCCGATTCTTCTGTCATTATTTCTTCCTGTTCTTCATGACTTCTCTTTTTGGCCGTCCTACATGTCAACCTGGGGCTTTTTTGTGGACAGAAGATCTAGGTGGGCGCTCTAGTGGTTCGGATGTTGAACTGACACAGTTAGACATAGAAATATGGGCCTCGCAGTCGACTGACGCACAAACAATCTTTCCTCTCTTGCTGGATAAGCGCATGGAAAATGTCACGAATTCATTAATAATAGTGCCACCGTCTAACACGAACCGTACAGGGGTTAGCGAAATACGCAAGTAAATGTGAATGACTGGTGTGCTTGAAACGCTCAGCAGCCTAGAAACTTCCAGATGTGCTTATGTTGGCTCGCAATTGGTGATAACAACCAGATCATACGATAGTGAACAAGTTCAAATTCTGAGACTACCAGTTGTGTTGCGATGATGCGGACGTCAAGGCCGGCCGCTGTGGCCTAGCGGTTCTAGGCGCTTCAGTCCGGAACCGCGCTGCTGCTACGGTGACAGGTTCGAATCCTGCCTTGGGCATGGATGTATGTGATGTCTTTGTGTTAGTTAGATGATAGCAGTTCCAAGTCTATGGGACTGATGACCTCAGATGTTAACTCCCATAGTGCTCAGAGCCATTTAAACCATTTTTTGGACGTCAAGTTCGGTGGACGTTCTTGGGAGGAGTAAGACATGTGCTGACACCTCGTTTCGCCCTCTCCATTTATGTAATCATTCACAATAATACGTACACAAAACTGAACTTGAGAACTCACCGCTGTCATCCACGACGCATACATATCCATCCATCGCAAGATATTGGAAACAGAAGGTTTATTCTTCCGTTTACAGTGCTAACGTGCGGAATGAGTGGACACAAGACTTCATTAGTCCAGTATGTTTCAAGCACATGAAAAACCGTAACAAAACTTAGATTTTGATTGACAACTAGGCAAAAACAGTTCCCCTCTCACTCTGTGCTGATACGATATGAGGCGCACGCACTAGGTTTTTCGTACGTCAAAGACACAATTATCAACAATATTTAAAAGAAATATGCTCACATTTCGAAGCGTATATGTCATCGCTATGCGCAAGGAATGGCACAGTATAATTTTACATACTTATTGGTCTAAAGTATTTATATGATTATTTAATGAATTGGTATTTTACAGTGAAGAAGCTGAATTAATTAGGAAAATGTTTGTGTTGTATAATGGTTATAGGAAAATGTTGTTGTACAATGGTTATGGTAACATCTTTTAATGGCATCAGGATTTCCTACTCGAACATATCTAAGCATTATAGTAAACTCTCTTAGGTTATTTCAATTTCTAACAGAACATGAGAGGATCACTGAGTTGTCTCCCATAATAAGTAGCCGAATTTTATCCCAAATTTATATATCATATATTCAGGACTCTTTTTGTCATCACTTTACTGCACTGCGCAGGACCACTTTTATTAAAACCCCATAAATGTGTCACATTTCTCAAAGGCCACGAGAAGTTTCCTCTGTAATGGTGCAGAAGTGTGACGTCCTGCGACGTGACACTCAGGTTCGGGGACACTCAAACAGCCAGATGTCGACACGTGCTAAGAAAAGGCCGCAGTTCAGAAGTTGATGTGAGGTGTATTCTGGGTTAACGGTATCACACTGACACCAAATTTCACCTCAATTCTGCCCAGCGCCACCGTGGGCGTCACACATGTTGGGGAGGTCGTCACACCCTCTCTTACCCACATTTCACCCCTTCTTTTGACACCTCCGTGATGGAGGCCAGAACGGCGACACCGAACGTTGAAATCAGCGATGGGACGGTAATGAAGGTGGCTGGAGGCAAGAAATCGCCAGTGAACGGCCTCACACACAGCACGGCGTCCAAACCTACGGCAGGTCAAAGACCAAAGGCTTAAAAAAATTACAAAAGAGAGAGAGAGAGACAGAAACAGAGACAGAGAGAAAACGAGTAAAATTTTACGGCAGGCTGTATAGGAGGCGAATTCACACTCACTTTCGGTGAGGGAGCAGATATTTGGCGACGTTAATACTAACAAAATATAGAGCAAAGACAGAACAAGATTCAGTTACAACTGCGTAGGCTTCTGCAGCCAAAGTCAATTGACACAAAAATTACCTGCGTATGGTGGAACTTCGTAATGTAAAAGACTATTAATGAAGAAACGAACGTTTTGGCCACGTTTAGGTCTACTGGTAAAGATTCGAGTAATATTTAGAAACAAATAAGGGAAAAGAATGATTACAGTGTTGCAATTTTTTCAGGTATAATGTAATACGAGTTGTAACTAACCAATGATAATATGTTCTCTTATGTGATGAAATGCTAACTGATCCATCTGGCAATAACCAAATGCTTTGAAAAATCACATTATCAAAGGTGTCGTGATCGATCGCTAATGTCACAGTCGAAGGTAACGGCCACTGCGCAGAATATCTTTTGACCAAAGTATTGCCAAGGAAGATCATGTTATCATAAAGTGTGGAGAACCATCATTAGATTAAAGTACCAGTGTGACAGGTAGGACCGCAGTCAAAGAGTGCAGACATAATCTTGGTTTGAAAACGGTGCTGTGGCAAATCATATGATGATTATGATGAAGTCCCATTCTCCTTGACAGAGCGTAGGGGCACGATGCGAGAGACCCACACCGCCGTACTAGGCAAGGTCCTAGCGGAGGTGGTTTGCCGTTGCCTTCCTCCGACCGTAATGGGGATGAATGATGATGATGAAGACGACAGAACAACACCCAGTCATCTCGAGGCAGGTGAAAATCCCTGAATCCGCCGGGAATCGTACCCAGGCCCCCGTGCTTGGGAAGCGAGAACGCTACCGCGAAACCACGAGATGCAAACCATAGAGACCATAATAAAACATAGTTGCCGCGAAAATACATGATGTGCTCTTTACTGCATATTAGATAATCACTTTTGCAGACTTTTAATCTTAGATCACTACAATATCTCAACCAGGCCACGATCTGGTGGTATTATCTGCTGCGAGAGGGACAGCAGGTAGGAGTCCTCTAAGGAAACTTTAAGAGGTGTTACATTTACAACCACTCTCCTTTCCTGTGTTGTCTGTCTGTGACAACCAGAAACTGGGGCACATAACTTGTTAACAGAATGGGAACCAGTAAATAATCTGAATTAGTTAAAGAAATGAAAGACAAGAACTGAAACAAATACAAGGTTAAGAGGATCAACGATGATTAATGACGTTATGCTTACAGCAGAGAACTTCTGCGTACCAGAAGTGAAGGAGTCACAGCACTTGTGGACAACAAATGGGCATCTAAAATAGACTCATATACTTTTATTAATGAATAAGTAATAGTAAAAAGATTAATGTATAACACTAGATAAATGGCAGTGGCCACAATAAATGCACCAGGAGAAGCAAGGAAGATAAAAGGAAAGAATTTTGTTATATTTTTCAAACCGAAAAAGCCAAGTAAAACAAGACGGCGTTACATGGAGATTACACTGCAAGTGTAGGGAACCAACCCAAAACTAATGTGACTTGCGACCAAGAAGAAAGAAATTTTTAAACGAAAATGGACAAGAATTAAAACAATTCGCAGTTTTAATAACCTGAAAACTACACAGTCTTCAAAAAAATGTTGTTCACAATTATACGTGACCAGCTCGAGATCAAAGATCATTAAATAATTATACATTAGTTAACAGAAAAGTATCGTCACTGACTATCGATACAAGAGCATTTTGAGGAAACGATATTTGTTCCAATCAATACTTAGTAATTTCTAAAATGAATTGAGTAAAAATCTCTCGGTGTACATGCCGCGTCAAATCAGGATAAATCTTCAAGCTTTCGACCACTACCTCCATGGTCGTCGCCCTGTCGACGACCATGGAGGTAGTGGTCGAAAGCTTGGAGATTTATCCTGATTTGAAGCGGCGTGTACACCGAGAGATTTTTACTCAAGAAATACATCGCGAAAGACTTCGTAGCCATATTAGTTTCTTCTAAAATGAATGTTTGAACAAGCTGAAGAAGGAGTAATAAAACTTAGATATAGAACGAAACAACATTCAGAGTACAGTTGTTACAAGATAAAAGATTTCAACTACTCGAAGAAGAAAATAGAGAAAATAAATAATTGATAATGAAAGTCACCGCATAAGTTATTAATGAAGAATGGAAGCATAATAGTAAACTCATGGTGAGAAAAAAACAGAACCTCATGAACGACTAGAGACATGACGCTCGTATTCACGGTACTTGTACATTAGTATGTTCTGCATAAACGATTAGCATTAGAGTCTCCACGGTTCAGGATGTCTCCTGTTGCCTAATAGGCACAGGGTCCGCCATGTATCCAGATAAGTTGTTCCATAGGTGATGACATCGCCGAGTACAGGGCGGGAATGGCTTCCTGTGGTATAGCCATCCCTGTTGCGTTCACCTGGTTCCAAAGTTGGTTTGTGGGCACTGGGTGACAGCACTGCACCCATCGTCTCAAAATATCCAACATATTTTCGATTGGTGACAGATCTGGTGCTGTTACACCAAGAAGGCATGTGTTTTTGCAGCAACATGTGGTCGTGCATTGTCTTGCTGAAAAATGGAGACTGGGGTGTTGTGCGGACAGGTTATGGCTACGGGTCACAGGATGTCATTAACGTAGGTCACACTGGTCACGCACCAGTTGTGATTTGTGGTTGTACCCAACACCACATCGCACCATTAGGCCTTGAGCTGGCGCTGTATGTCTCGTGCGATGCCGCTCCCCCTGTCTACGGCGAATCAGAATGAGGCCCATCATTTTCAAACAAGTAGAACCTGGATACCTCTGAAAACAGTACCTGATGCCATTCCTATCCCCAGCGACATCGTTTCATACACAATTGCAGTCTAACATGTTTCTGCACATTCGTCGAAGATACGCAGAGAAGTGGACGACTCGCACGTGTGCAGTGCGATAGTCTACGATGTGTTCCTCTATTGCGCCAGAGGCGAGGAGGGCGCAGATCTGTCCTGCAATACCATTCGGACGAGGTGTCGATCCTGTCGGTGGGTGGTCTGGGTGGTGCTACTTGACCCGTCTCGTGTTCAGTGGCCTTCGGTGAACCATTCTGCACATAATGTTTGCACTGCCGAAACACTTGGGCGCACACGAGTGGCAATTTCTCGGATGGATGCATCACATTCTCTCACACCAATGTGTGCCCTCTTTCAAAGTCACTGATTTGATGGTACGGTTTGCGCGTACGTCTGTGAGGCATCCTGGACGTCTGTCCACGTCACACGGGTCCATTACCGTCAGTTTATAGTGGCAACGAGAGCAGCAGGCACATTTTACTGGTAGCTATACCTATATGGATATGGTGTCAGTTCTGATGACCTGCAGCCGTCTAAAACGAAATTAGAATTATATATTAATACCTTCAGCTGCAGGCGGTCGTTGATATATAGCAACGGGCACAGGTGAAAATGTCCCCGACCGGGACTCGAACCTGGGATATCCTGCTTACATGGCAGACACTCTATCAGTTTTTTTTCTCATTTTTGTTCGCTTTAGTTCGTTGCATCTGCTAGGGGCGGACGCCGTAAGACATCCATTTAAGTTCGTTGTTGATCTGTTAACTCAGTTTTTTATTACAGAGGGCACATTACTCTCTGACCGAACACGCTGAGCTGGTCGCTTTTGCACTACTTACGCTTATTTATTTAGCGCTGAATACTAGGAGGACCTTCTGTTGTTGGGCAAGAAATTTCCACTCTTTAGTGGAGTACACGAAGTTATGAAAATTTATAATAAGTTAAAACTGCATTCTTGACCGAGGTGCACTGTTTCTTCGAAGAAGAAACCCACTCACGACAGCGTCGTAAGCTTTAAATGCCTCATACGACCGTTACAGGACTTGTGAACATTTTTAGTAAGTTAAAATTGCATTGTGGATCGAGATGCACTTTTTCTTCGATGACGATACCCACTCACGACAGCGTCGTGAGCATTAAATTCCACTCTGTGATAAAGGAGCGGGTGTTGGTCGAATAGTGAAACTCCACTGACACACACATATGAAAGCCACAGAAAATAGAGATACTGGCTGGCCCTACACATGCAGCCGGACTATCCTCTCCGCAAACCACCTGCTGGCCGACGACCCCGTGTCGCTACGCAACCGAGAAACAGAGTGTTTTTTTTTTTTTTAATCAAAAAACAGCACGCCACGCTCCTGCAACGCAAACAACAGCATGCCTCGCAAACTGCACTGTCTGTTTAGACTCCGTTGGCACGGCCAACTGTATAAGTAACAGCAGGAAATAATGAAATAAAAGCGTAGGATAAATAATACTGCCGGCCGTAGTGGCCGAGCGGTTCTAGGCGCTACAGTCTGGAACTGCGCGAACGTTCCGGTCGCAGGTTCGAATCCTGCCTCGGGCATGGATGTGTGTGATGTCCTTAGGCTAGTTAGGTTTAAGTAGTTATAAGTTCTAGGGGACTGATGACCTGCGAAGTTAAATCCCATAGTGCTCAGAGCCATTTGAATATAATAATACTAATTTTTCACCGTAAACGGCGTGACGCAGGTTCAGTAACAAATTTCGCAGGAACACACCACCGTAGATCACGAGAAGCCGCCTCTGTGATTCTTTCCAGGAGCGACTGCTGTGCAAGGGGTCATCGGAAGGTAATGACTGTTTTGGAAGTGATGTTTTGGTACTTCCGACGGTGGCCCTGTAGTGGGTTGTGGAGATAAAGAAGAATTCGGCGTGACAGACTATGCTGGGTTTGATGTAATTAACCATAAACTGAATGAAATCTGTACGTTTGCACAATGTGGTAATGCACAGCAGATTATCCTTCCTCTTACGCTTCAGAGATAAATGGATGTTTGAATTAATTTTTGAGTCATTTGTTCTGAATTTCTCTCTTGTGCCAACCTACTCATCTCAGAGTAGCATTCTCGCTCTACGTTCTGAATAACTTGTTGGATGTACTCCAATCTCTATCTTCCTCTGCAGTTTTATCCTGTACCGCTCTATCACAACAGTATTTTGTCCCTCATGTCTTGACAAATGTTCTGTCTTCCTGTCCTGTCTGTTTTCCAGTGTTTCCCGTACGTTCCTTTTCCCTTACACTCGCCCTCCTAATTCCTTATATTATAAGCCCACCAATCTTCAACCTATTGTTCAACAGCTTTCTGTCCGCCACATTTTACTTGACTGTCCTTTATTCTCTGACCAGAGGGCGGTCGTTTCCTTGCCACCGGATTTGCCCTCTATTTTGCAAGACGACGCAACGACTGTGTAAAAGGTCTTACGGTTTTGTGTCCTGTCCAATTTGTTGCCTCGGATTTTAGGGAGAGGATTTTAATGTGCTGTTGAGTGACTGGCTCACCCATGTTTTAGGTAAGAGGTCCGCCAGTCACGATTACCTACTTGTTTCACTTCGATTTCTGTTCTCTTTTCCTTGTGTTTCCTTTCCTTTTTTAGTGTGTTTCTTTTCCTCTTGGTTTGCCTCTGCATAAGAGGATTTGGAACTGCGTCAGGCCTGTGTCTTATAGCCGTTCTCCTCGTTCGCTGTCCGTCTTCGTCCCTTCACCGCATGTGTTCCTCTTTCTAAGCGTTTGGGCGCTGATGACCACGCTGTTTAGCGCCCAAAAACCTCAAACCACACACACACACACACACAACAGCCTTCTATGGTATGATATCTCCTCGCTTCGATTGTCTCCTTTTTCCGTGTTCCCACGGTCCATAATTCACAACTACACAGTGCTGTACAGCAGACGTACATCCTCAGAAAAATCTTCCTCAAACTAACTCCCGTGTTTGATCTAGTAGACCGATTTTGCCCTGGAATGACATTTTCCTGTGTTCTGTCGTAGTGCTTTACGTATTGGTCTTTACATATTACGAAAAGTTGAAGTTAATGCTACTGTGCCTGCTTCGCAATTGGAAAATTATTTACATCAGTGACTCAGTTATGATGCTTCGCGCAGCTAATTTGCCCTAAACGGTGTTTTTATAGTAAAAGACGACACTACATACACATTACTGTATACTATATTATATTTAGTGCATGGCTTGAACATACGACGACTTTCCTGTCTCATGGTCTTCTACTTGTGGTCCAATGTGCGAAAGGTGTGAAAACGGTCGTGGTTTTGTGGGTGGACTATTTTCGTTCATTTTAATTTTCTAATGACATCTTGGCTAATGTTATGGTACGAAAGTTGCAGTTTTACCTCTCATTTTTAGTTTTCCTTCGTCGCCGCCACGAATTCCTTTCCTGTGGTAACCTCTTCATCTCAGAGTAGCACTTGCAACCTACGTCCTCAATTATTTGCTTGACGTATTCCAATCTCTGTCTTCCTCTACAGTTTTTGCCCTCTACAGCTCCCTCTAGTACCATGGAAGTCATTCCCTTATGTCTTAGCAGATGTCCTATCATCCTGTCCCTTCTCCTTATCAGTGTTTTCCACATATTCCTTTCCTCTCCAATTCTGCGTAGAACCTCCTCCTTCCTTACCTTATCAGTCCACCTAATTTTCAACATTCGTCTATAGCACCACATCTCAAATGCTTCGATTCTCTTCTGTTCCGGTTTTCCCACAGTCCATGTTTCACTACCATACAATGCTGTACTCCAGACGTACATCCTCAGAAATTTCTTCCTCAAATTAAGGCCGATATTTGATATTAGTAGACTTCTCTTGGCCAGAAAAGCCTTTTTTGCCATAGCGTGTCTGCTTTTGATGTCCTCCTTGTTCCGTCCGTCATTGGTTATTTTACTGCCTAGGTAGCAGAATTCCTTAACTTCATTCACTTCGTGACCATCAATCCTGATGTTAAGTTTCTCGCTGTTCTCATATCTACTACTTCTCATTACCTTCGTCTTTCTCCGATTTACTCTCAAACCATACTGTGTACTCATTAGACTGTTCATTCCGTTCAACAGATCATTTAATTCTTCTTCACATTCATTCAGGATAGCAATGTCATCACCGAATCGTATCATTGATATCCTTTCACCTTGTATTTTAATTCCACTCCTGAACCTTTCTTTTATTTCCATTATTGCTTCCTCGATGTACAGATCGAAGAGTAGGGGCGAAAGGCTACAGCCTTGTCTTACACCCTTCTTAATACGAGCACTTCGTTCTTGAGAGTCCACTCTTATTATTCCCTCTTGGTTGTTGTACATATTGTATATGACCCGTCTCTCCCTATAGCTTACCCCTACTTTTTTCAGAATCTCGAACAGCTTGCACCATTTTATATTGTCGAACGCTTTTTCCAGGTCGACAAATCCTATGAAAGTGTCTTGATTTTTCTTTAGCCTTGCTTCCATTATTAGCAGTAACGTCAGAATTGCCTCTCTTGTCCCTTTACTTTTCCTAAAGCCAAACTGATCGTCACCTAGCGCATTCTCAATTTTCTTTTCCATTCTTCTGTATATTATTCTTGTAAGCAGCTTCGGTGCATGAGCTGTTAAACTGATTGTGCGATAATTATCGCACTTGTCAGCTCTTGCCGACTTCGGAATTGTGTGGATGATGCTTTTGCGAAAGTCAGTTGGTACATCGCCAGACTCATATATTCTACACACCAACGTGAATAGTCGTTTTGTTGCCACTTCCCCCAATGATTTTAGAAATTCTGATGGAATGTTATCTATCCCTTCTGCCTTATTTGACCGTAAGTCCTCCAAAGCTCTTTTAAATTCCGATTCTAATACTGGATCCCGTATCTCTTCTAAATCGACTCCTGTTTCTTCTTCTATCACATCAGACAAATCTTCACCCTCATAGAGGCTTTCAATGTATTCTTTCCACCTATCTGCTCTCTCCTCTGCATTCAACAGTGGAATTCCCGTTGCACTCTTAATGTTACCACCGTTGCTTTTAATGTCACCAAAGATTGTTTTGACTTTCCTGCGTGCTGAGTCTGTCCTTCCGACAATCATATCTTTTTCGATGTCTTCACATTTTTCCTGCAGCCATTTCGTCTTAGTTTTTCTGCACTAACTATTTATTTTATTCCTCAGCGACTTGTGTTTCTGTATTCCTGATTTTCCCGGAACATGTTTGTACTTTCTCCTTCCATCAATCAACTGAAGTATTTCTTCTGTTACCCATGGTTTCTTCGCAGCTACCTTCTTTGTACCCATGTTTTCCTTCCCAACTTCTGTGATGGCCCTTTTTAGAGATGTCAATTCCTCTTCAACTGTACTGCCTACTGCGCTATTCCTTATTGCTGTATCTATAGCGTTAGAGAACTTCAAACGTATGTCGTCATTCCTTAGTACTTCCGTATGGACAATGGAGAGATCATCATGACACTTCTTCAATTACAGGCCACATGTCCCGTGGTTACACGTGACGTGTCTTTAATACAGTGGTTTCCATTGCCTTCTGCATCCTCATGTCGTTGATCATTGCTGATTCTTCCGCCTTTAGGGGCAATTTCCCACCCCTAGGACAAGAGAGTGTCATTAGGATCCTGAAACACTGAGACTCCCTGTGCGTATTACAGTCCTGACTAGCGTATTCCTAGATCCTAAGAGTTTCGTGTCCACTGGGAGTCTCACGTCACTGTATGGCTTTTCACTGCGCTGTTAAAACTAGTAGATATTATTTTCGGCGTGTTCATATAGGGTAATTCCTGGAGATTTTGACTAATTTTTCTTCTTCAACCTTAAAATTTATGTTTTTCAACATAGTTTGACTTCTGGCAGCATTTTCGTTTAGAGTGTCATATAACCTTTAGGACAACACTGCCACTTGAAACACAAGAGATCCGATAAAATGAAAATATTCATAGGTGTATGAGTGACATATACCAGTTTAGTGTGAGAGATGGCCCATTTAAAAATGGCTGTTCATGAAAAAAAAGAATCAATTAAAATTTCAATTTTTTGTTTGGAACATGTAATGAATACAGAATTATACCCTTAAATATTTTAGTGCAAAATAATGTCATGAGTTTGATGTAAATCTTGAATGAACAGTGGCTTTTCTAATGACTTTTTTCTGTCATTCAGGCATCAGCCTGTCTTTCTCTCACTTGAGCAGTTACCTTTATTACCACATGCTGACCGTCGTGAACAAACAACAACTGAATCAAATCGTCATTTTCATTAGTTTTGTAAAATATTTATCACAGGCAGTAGATTCATTCTCGTCTCATTCATCAAAGTAATTTTTGTAATCGGCTACAATGTTTGCATCTGACGAACACGGTGAGCTATTTGCAGTATTTTTCTCGGTGAGATGCTTCAATATGTTTTTCACTTCACTAGTACTTCCATTTTGTGACCTTTTTATGCCTTTCTCCTGTTCCCTATCTTATCATATTCCTCTTCTAATTCAGAATTTTCGGCAGAGTTTAGCGCTTTGGATACAGTTGCTCCCTTCCTCTTAAAATTCATAGTTTTATCAATAAAATGAACAAGTGATATTTCTTCCAAAAGTTTTGTATGTATTGGCTTTGGAGTAATGAGGTGGTAATCTCGATAGTTTTAGGTTTAGTTAGAGTGTAGTCCGAAGTCGTGTCAGAAAAGGCATTTGACTTGTGCCCCTTTGATGTTATGGGGATCAGTAGGTCTTTTGACGAGCTTTGAAGTGGTTGGTTAGCCCATGTATGAGATTCTGCTCTTTCATTTGTTGGCACAGAAATAACTTCCGGTAAATAAGACTACACTGAGACTGCGGCCACCTTCATTGGGATCATTGCACGTGCTTTGAAGCGAAATTTAGTCGTGCTCCATCTCTCTCACATTTAAACGAGTGGTCCATCTCTCCCAGATAACTCTAGTCCAGCTCTCCAGATTTTCTGGGACAGATGGACTTCTATCTATAGGTACGACTTCTATTTGTTGGCAGCGAGCTCGGTGGCCATTTTAAGTTAGTTTCACGCCTACACATTTGTCAAGCTCCCAGTTACAGATCTGCATCAATATCGTGCAAACTAATCCTTAATACTAAAAGCATGTAAGTACAAAATAAAAGTTTTCGGCTCACCAGAACAGAGAACGTTATTTTATTTCAGAACTAACACGAAAATGCCAGCAACACTTTTACACCACATCTGTTCACAAAAGGGCTTCCTCCCCTGTAATGGGGGCTGCTCTGTAGCGGCGCATTTGTGAAATATTCTCTTGTCCGTTTCGGTAGTCGTCCAACTCTCCCAGACATACCCTGCACATGTGACGTCAGATGTCTGTAGGTGTGTCACCATCTATATATCTTACATATCCAGTTGAACAGTTTTATAATGACTAGTGCTCTCTAGAATCAGCGTATTTCTGGGGGAATGTAGTTTATTCCAGACGCCTTGTTTCGACTGCAGTCTTTCACATCTCTCGCAACTTCTTCTCCCGTTTCACATTTCCTATTCCACCTCCTATTACTTCGCTTTCCTCACACTGTCCTTACAAGAGTTTCCTTTGTATAGCCCTGCTATGGGCTCATCCACTTTCAGCCTTCCCTCCTCGGTTAAGTACTGGTTAACCATGTTAGATCCTGACATTTGATCCGTGAACATTCCAAATTGTAGCCGTTCGCTTATATTGATATTAGTCGTTCACAGCGAGTATCTCCGACCAGTTGCTGGGTCCGGAGAACGCCTTCCCGCCATGGGATAGGGAAGCAGTGCCTATGGGCAGTATTGGACGGCTGGCCATGGTGGCCGAGCGATTCTAGGCGCTTCAGTCTGGAACCTCGCGAACGCTACGGTCGCAGGTTCGAATCCTGCCTCGGACATGAATGTGTGTGATGTCCTTAGGTTAGTTAGGTTTAAGTAGTTCTAAGTTCTAGGGGACTGATGACCTCAGAAGTTAAGTCCCATAGTGCTCAGAGCCATTTGAACCAATATTGGACGTGCGCGACGTACTTCGGGAGTCTTCTCTGCGGAACTGTGTATAGTTCAGGGTTCCTGATTGCTGCAGACGTCTCGGCATCCCTGTGGGATGAGCATAGCATGAAATCAGCAGCATGGCTCCGGGTTCATGTTGTTGGCGCCGAGATGACGGTTGGAATTTAAAATGGTCAATCACTCAACCAGCTACGGACAACAATTTTGAATTTGATAAACAAGTTTTTTGACTGGTTTGATGCGGCCCGACTCGAATCCTTCTCCCACGCCAGTCTCTTCATCTCAGAATAGCACTTGCACCCTACGTCCTCAATTATTTGCTCAATGTATTCCAGTCTCTGCCTTCCCCTAGAGTTTTTGCCTCTACAAAAAATAAAGAAAAATAAATAAATAAATAAATAAAATGGTTCAAATGGCTCTGAGCACTATGGGACTTAACTTCCGAGGTCATCAGTTCCCTAGAACTTAGAACTACTTAAACCTAACTAACTTAAGGACATCACACACATCAATACCCGAGGCTGGATTCGAACCTGCGACCGTAGCGGTGGCGCGGTTCCAGACTGTAGCGCCTAGAACCGCTCGGCCACCCCGGCCGGCTTTACCTCTACAGCTTCCTCTGGTACAATGGACCTTATTCTCTGATATCTTAACGGGTGTCCTATCATCTTGTCAGTACTTCTAATCTATTATTTCCTCGCCGACTCGCCAGAGATCATCCTCATTCCTCACCTAATCAGTCCACATAATTTTCAGCCTCCTTCTGTACCACCTTCGAGTCTCTTCTTTTCTGGTGTCCCACAGTCCAAAGGTACATTCTTCCTCAAATTATGAGCTTGTTTGACACTATCAGATTTCTCTTGTCCACAAATGCCCCTCTTGCAAGTGCGAGTCTGCTATTTTTGTCCTCTTAGCTACGTCCATCATGAGTTATTTTCCTGCCTAGGTAACAGAATTCCGTAATATCATAGACTTCTTAATCACAAATCGTGGTGTAAAGTTACTTACTGCTCTCATTTCTGCTACTGCTCATTACTTTCGTCTTCTTCGATTCTGTACTCATTAGACCGTTCATTCCATTCAGTAGATTCTGTAACTCTTTTTCACTTATACTGAGGATACCATTGTCATCCTTCCACATTGAATTTTAACTCCACTATTGAACCTTTATTTTTTTCTGTCATTTCTCCTTCGCTGTATAGATTGAACAGTCAGGCGAAAGACTATCGCCCTATATTACGTGTGGTGTCACCGCCAGACACCACACTTGCTAGGTGGTAGCCTTTAAATCGGCCGCGGTCCGTTAGTATACGTCGGACCCGCGTGTCGCCACTATCAGTGATTGCAGACCGAGCGCCGCCACATGGCAGGTCTGGTTTAGAGAGACTCCCTAGCACTCGCCCCAGTTGTACAGCCGACTTTGCTAGCGATGATTCACTATCTACATACGCTCTCATTTTCAGAGACGACAGTTTTGCATAGCCTTCAGCTACGTCATTTGCTACGACCTAGCAAGGCGCTATATTCAGTTACTATGAGAACTATCTTCAAGAATATATTCTGAACAGATAATATTGTGAATCATGTACCGTCAAGAGCGACGTTCATCATTAATGGATTAAAGTTAAGTATCAAACTAATTACGTCCGCTTTCTGAATTCTCATTCTTTGTCATGTTCCAGACCTCACGGCAGCATAGTTCTTCCCTCTTCACGCCAGCCTGCGTGAGCTAAAACGCGTGTATTTCGGCCTCCACTCGTAACACGGTGTTGGCTCTTCTGCTAACACAAAATTACACCCCTTTTGATCCGAGCAATTCGGGCTTCCATTCTTACTGTATCCTCTTGCTTCTTCTACGTATTGTTCATTATCAGTCTTTCCCTATAGCTTGTCCCTATTTTTCTCAGATGGCTTGCAATAATTGGCATTGTAGAATGCTTCCTCCAGGTCTACAAACCCCATGAACGTGCCTTGTTTTTTCTTTAGTCTTGCTTCCATTTTCAACCGCAAAGTCAGAACTACCTCCCTGGTGCCCTGACTTTTCCTAAATCCAAACTCATCATTCTCCAACGCATCCTCAGTTTTCTTTTCCATTCTTCTGTATATTATTCTTGGCAGCATCTTGGGTGCAAGCGCTCTTAAGCGTATTGTGCGATAGTACTCGCGCTTGTCGACTCTTGCGATCTTCAGAACTGTATGATTGATGTTTTTAAGGGGGGTTGGGTTGTTTGGGGGAGGAGACCAGACAGCGAGGTCATCGGTCTCATCAGATTAGGGAAGGATGGGGAAGCATTGAAAGGTGGCTACACTGAGCCACAGCGCCAGAGAGTTTTGTTTCGCCGCCTCCATTGGCAGTGATTATTGAGAAGTAGCGGAGAGCAGTGCTTGTTTAGAACTCGTAGTAGGCAGTGCTTGTCGAGAGATCGTGGTGGAGAGTTCTTGTTGAGATGTGGTAGTAGCGAGTCGGTGTGGAGATATTGTAATGTTTAGAGTGCTTTTCATCAATATAAACGAAGGTAAGAAAAAAAAAAATTTCTTTTCTCTCTCATTATTTCAGTGTCCAGAAAAATGCGTCATTACAGGTTCAGTCAACAAAGCATATGGCGTGTGTTCTTGTATTAGAGTGTAATTCTGGTTTTCTTGCGCAATTATAGTATTTCTATTTCTTTTATCACTTCAGTATAAATGGTATTTGAATTTTCTTGTCTTATTGAAGAAGAACCGTGCCAGATGTGTACGTTGAATCACACTTCCACACACAGAAAAGCTACACTTGTGCTTTGTTGGCTTCGTAGGTTTTATAGTTGCTGGGGACTTAATTAATTAATTGTATTAACGGAAATTTTTATTTCATTCTTCGTTGTTGTTCTATGCAGCCAGATTGCGTAATAATACTAGTCAGGGCCAACCGTTTACGAGACACAGCGTAATCGGACATACAGCTACGAAAAATAAAAAAAATTATGTTCAAATTTAATAATTAAGCCCCCATGCACGTGGCGACCGCTGCTTCGGATCGTCCCTTGGAATTCTTCTGATTGTAAAAATAGTAGACAGTAGTATTGTTGTAGTAATTTGTAGTTTAGTAATTGTAGTCTATTTTGCATGTGTAGATTTGGTAATTGTCATTCCTCTAATGGTATTTTTTTTCAGAATTTAATTTTGTTGTCTTGTATACGCGTTTGACAATTTACTGCAATTATTTCAATTGTTCGTTAATCGTGTTTGAGGGAAACATTTCGTGTAAATGGTATTGTTGGAGATAAGGAGTCATTGTGTGTAATTTTCGTACAGTGACAAGTTTTGTATGTTTTGGAAATGATTACGCGATCTATGAAAAAGGCAAAAATGATGGATGGACAGAATGACGAAATTGTTGACATGGCGAACTCGCCAACACAGGAGAACAGTGTGATGAATAATGAAGTGGAAAACAATTTAATAAGGCGGGAAAATAGTCCGGAAACAGTTCAAAATTTTTCACAATCGAAAAATTCCCAGATTACGTGGTTAGCGACAGAAGAAATGGAGCAGTTAATGAGTGCAATATTAATTGTCGGATCACAGTTGGAATCTGAATTAAAAACAGTGGGATCTGAATTAAGAGCAATGACAACACGGTTATGCTCACAAATAGGAACAATTAAAACCGAGAGGGAAACAATGGAAACACAGTTAGGCTCACGAATAGGGACATCTTTCAAAAATATGAAAGATGAATCAAAGAAAGAAATTAGAGAAGAAGAACAACCGATTTTGAATGCTCACAATAATAGTTTAATTGCAGTAGAGATTAGACAAAGGGAACAGGATAGAGAACAGGAGGAAAGAGATCGTGTGATAGTACAGAAATTTTCAGAGTTAAATTTACAACGTGCACACGATAAGGAGGAAATATTTGAGAGAATCGAGGAATCCGTACCAAATGACAGATTAAATAACCTAACACAACAATATGAACAGTTAACTACCAAATGTGTCAATACTGAAACCCGAGTCGCGACACTTACGGAAGACGTAAATAAACAGAAAGAAAAAATAGGTGACTTATCGGAAAGAGTTGAGGAGATTTCAGACAAATTGACAAGTCTTAGATTACATGGGGACAGAGATTCGGATGATACAGCTCCATTACCATTTGCAGAAACCGAAGAGTACCAGAACATAAATAAGCGTGTTGAAAATCAGGGAAAATTTAATGCATGCGTTAAAAGGGAAGTTGAGGCATTACGAAAGCAAGTCAAACAAATTGAAGGCGAAATCGTAGGAAAAGACAGCAGAAGAAGTTTAGAATCACAGATAGCAGAAGGGTTTGAAGAAAATAATTTGTTTCATTTACGTGATGCAACAAGAGAGCGCCAGGCGCGTGGACTTGACAATAATCAACATTGGGACTGGGACAGACGCGGTAGGTCTTTGTCGCCACGAGGAGAAAACTTTGACTATAAACACTTTTTGACTGTTCGGAAATTTAAGATCTTTCGCAATTCTAAGAATGACATACATTCATGTTCATGGTTAGATCAATTTACGTACGCACTTCCGCCAAATTTGCCACTAAGCCACAAACTGGAAATTATGTGCGGCTATTAAAGTCCTCAGGGGATTCACCACTCCAAGTGAATATGTGCCGTAGCGTGCATAGGGCCCCGAGCTGTAGTGGTGCTATTTCCCTTTTAGTTTTCTGCACCGCTGCCTACTCTTTTACTATTCTTTGCATCTGTCAAAACAACTCTTCTACTATCAATCTATCTAGAGAATCGTTAAAGAATAACTGGATATGACTATTTTACCTAAAAGTGATTTCGGAAATTACCATTTGGACTTACTGTATCTTCAGCAGCATTCATTCGTAGTTTAAATGAAATTTTACCTGTTTATCTTCGTGACAATATTACTTCATATGTTGACGACATTCTTATTGCTAAACGTTCTTGGAGTGAGCACAACAAAATTTTGGATTCATTATTACGTATTTTTGCAAGAGTTGGCATTGCAGTGAACTTGGAAAAATCTGAATTTGGTCGTTCTCAGGTGAAATTTCTCGGTCACATTATTTCTACAGAAGGTATTCTCCCTGATCCAGAGAAACTAGACGCTATTCGTAATTATGTTGTTCCTACCACAAAACGTGATGTTCGTAGTTTCCTTGGTGTCTGTGATTTTCTTAGACGCTTTGTTAGATTGGACAATTTGGTCACACCTCGTTTTTGCGATCTATCTGGAAAGTCCTTTTTAAACGAAAATCGGTCGACAACTCTGTTTGGTTAGTTTGTATTCCTGATGAGTGGGTTAATAAGCTGATTTGGTATACGCATTTTAGTTATGCACACTTTGGTCCCAGAAAATGCTTTCATAAATTACGAGAAAATTGCTACTTCAGTAATATGGAAAAACGTATTCGATTTGTTCTTGCCAAATGCAAATTATGTCAAAAAGCTAAGCCGCCAACTATTTCTCATAGAGCACCGTTGTTTCCTATCATTCCAGCGAAATTAAAGGAGATGGCTGCAGTCGATTTGTTCAGTCCAGTGGTTCGTTCTACTAATGGTTTTGCGTACATTTTCGTAGCAGTGGAGTTGACATCAAAATATGTGTGTTTTACACCGTTACGCAAAGCAACAGCTCGTTCAGTATCTAACGCTTTCATTAACCATTTCCTTAAAGAAGTTGGTTATGTTGATAAGGTTATATCAGATAATGGATCACAGTTTCGTTCTAAAATTTGGCTTCGTACTCTATGGTGTCGTAAAATTAAACCAATTTTCATTTCACTTTTTCACTCTCAATCTAACGCTTCAGAGAGATGGATGAAGGAAATCAATTAATTGTGTCATCTTTATTGTCATCAGAATCACAGAACGTGGGATCAGTATCTTCATATTTTTCAAAACATTCTGAATGAACTTCCTAATGACTCAACTTCTTTACTGCCAATACTGATATTAAAAAACAAAGCACCGACAAATCGCATATCTGAAATCGTTCCTTTTCCGCCTTCACGGAAACTGCGGCATTCTGAAGTTGTCAACCTGGCTCTACAAAATAGTGCATCTGCGGCTGCTAGAAGAGAGAAATCAGCTAAGCGTCCTGGTCGTTTAAAAATCTTGTCAGTTGGTCAAAAGGTGTTAATTAAGTCTCATCGTTTGTCTCACAAAGGAAAAGGCTTGTGTCGCAAATTTTTTCTGCTTTATAGCGGTCCATATAGAATTCACAAAATTATTCATGATAACACTGTTGAAGTAGAAACTCTTAAATCACGACGCTCTAAGGGAATACATCATACATCAAACGTTAAAATTTTTGTGGAATGACATACTTTCGAGAAACCAACAGTTTACGTAAACATGCAGAGAATACAAGGATACCGCGCTGTGTTTTGGCGGCGGCATATACTCAAAGCAACAGTCAAGTCTGCGCGCCGCACAAGGCAGTCGTTGACGGCAAACAATTGCTTCCTACGTCACGCGCCTACAGCTGATCGAGCGCTCAGTGCGAATGCACTGACAGCCGTAAACAAATACACGGTCTAATTTCTCCGATTAAATTCAGTATAAAGCTATAGTGACTTGATGAATTATGTTATTAACGTTCAGTATTTTTCAGGATACGGTTGTAAAAAATATTTAAGAACTTCAGGTAAATTCTGTGTGTCTCCGACGTTAAGAGGACTTGCTATCGAGAAAATTTCAGAAAGAATGTAATTTCCAAGAAGAAGCTAATAAACTAAAAAGGGTAACTACACTCCTGGAAATGGAAAAAAGAACACATTGACACCGTTGTGTCAGACCCACCATACTTGCTCCGGACACTGCGAGAGGGCTGTACAAGCAATGATCACACGCACGGCACAGCGGACACACCAGGAACCGCGGTGTTGGCCGTCGAATGGCGCTAGCTGCGCAGCATTTGTGCACCGCCGCCGTCAGTGTCAGCCACTTTGCCGTGGCATACGGAGCTCCATCGCAGTCTTTAACACTGGTAGCATGCCGCGACAGCGTGGACGTGAAACGTATGTGCAGTTGACGGACTTTGAGCGAGGGCGTATAGTGGGCATGCGGGAGGCCGGGTGGACGTACCGCCGAATTGCTCAACACGTGGGGCGTGAGGTCTCCACAGTACATCGATGTTGTCGCCAGTGGTCGGCGGAAGGTACACGTGCCCGTCGACCTGGGACCGGACCGCAGCGACGCACGGATGCACGCCAAGACCGTAGGATCCTACGCAGTGCCGTAGGGGACCGCACCGCCACTTCCCAGCAAATTAGGGACACTGTTGCTCCTGGGGTATCGGCGAGGACCATTCGCAACCGTCTCCATGAAGCTGGGCTACGGTCCCGCACACCGTTAGGCCGTCTTCCGCTCACGCCCCAACATCGTGCAGCCCGCCTCCAGTGGTGTCGCCACAGGCGTGAATGGAGGGACGAATGGAGACATGTCGTCTTCAGCGATGAGAGTCGCTTCTGCCTTGGTGCCAATGATGGTCGTATGCGTGTTTGGCGCCGTGCAGGTGAGCGCCACAATCAGGACTGCATACGACCGAGGCACACAGGGCCAACACCCGGCATCATGGTGTGGGGAGCGATCTCCTACACTGGCCGTACACCACTGGTGATCGTCGAGGGGACACTGAATAGTGCACGGTACATCCAAACCGTCATCGAACCCATCGTTCTACCATTCCTAGACCGGCAAGGGAACTTGCTGTTCCAACAGGACAATGCACGTCCGCATGTATCCCGTGCCACCCAACGTGCTCTAGAAGGTGTAAGTCAACTACCCTGGCCAGCAAGATCTCCGGATCTGTCCCCCATTGAGCATGTTTTTTGACTGGATGAAGCGTCGTCTCACGCGGTCTGCACGTCCAGCACGAACGCTGGTCCAACTGAGGCGCCAGGTGGAAATGGCATGGCAAGCCGTTCCACAGGACTACATCCAGCATCTCTACGATCGTCTCCATGGGAGAATAGCAGCCTGCATTGCTGCGAAAGGTGGATATACACTGTACTAGTGCCGACATTGTGCATGCTCTGTTGCCTGTGTCTATGTGCCTGTGGTTCTGTCAGTGTGATCATGTGATGTATCTGACGCCAGGAATGTGTCAATAAAGTTTCCCCTTCCTGGGACAATGAATTCACGGTGTTCTTATTTCAATTTCCAGGAGTCTATTAATTGAGTTTATTTTTTCAGGTAATATATTTCCACTTAGGTACGTACTTTAGACGTAATTTGCTGCTCGCAATTACGTGATTCATACTTTGTGCTAATTTCATGTTCTATGAATTTACTTGTGAAGCGACGTGCTTGCGTACATTTGCTGATTTTTGTCAATGTTTTATTAATGAACAGGGTTATTATTTGTATATATTATGCATCGCTTGGCTGCACTGTTTTTTCACTGATGTCATATTTTTTTATTATGTGTCTGCTGTGCTTATTTATTTAAATTATAATTGTCACCTGATTAGTTGTGCTGATATGTATGTAAGTTATACTTTGTGATTTATCTGCTTGCGCCTTCATGTTTACTTATTAAGATGACATATGAACATTTATTTGCTTATGCTGATATGATGCTAATGACCTGTTTATTACGTAAGATATATGTTTGCTGCTATGCGTATGGATTGCATATTTATACATTTCTGTTTGTTGTCATAACTACTCTTTAATTTGGTGTATAGAAATGCTGATATACTGTGTACAAACATAGAGTTTAGGTCACACTATTGTATTAATTATAGATTGTTCGCTTGGCAGATCCTCGTTGTAAGAATTGTGCTGCATCCACTTGTTGACATTCTGTTCTCTACTGGTATATTTACACGCTATTGCATGTTTTGCTTACGGTCAGTGCCTTATATTTTTAAGATAGGAGAATGAACTGCTATAATTCGACATAAACGACATTAGTACAAGAAACTTCATAGAAGTCACATGAGCTGGAGTTTTTATGGAAGCTGTATAAACTTATGCTAATAGGAAGGAAGCTAACGACATGACGTACCAAAACTAGGTTTAGACCATTGACAGTTATTACACTGCATTTTTCGTGAGCAATTGAAATAGGAAGTGACACTTGACACAAGAAATTCTCCACATGTTTGCCTCTGTTTGCCATAATTCTTGAAGTGGTGTACACACTGTGAAATATTATGATCATTCACACTCCGTAATCGTACTTAATTACTGAGAGTTGTTCGAACTAAGTCTGTTAGAGGTCATGTATGCATTTCTTTTATTTAATGATGGACAAGGTAACCAAAATCCATCTTATAATTTATAATGAGTAGAAGATTTGGGTCAGATGGATTACACAGAGGTTGTGTGTTGACAGTGTGTCTTCGGATTGTATGAGATGATGAGGTTTGCATTAGGATTTTATCTGTACTTGTTTGAGGAGACTGACTAGAGGAAAGAGTTGTTATGGAAGTGAAATGATATTGGCGATAAGGTTTATATGTGTCGACGTATTGAAGAGGTATTATTGAGGTATTGAGATTATATGAAGTTGATGATTATTGGAGTTTTTGTGGACAAGAGGTAAGGTAAATGATATTGATGATAAGATTTATATGTATCGACGTAAGAGGTATTATTGAAGTATTGAGATTATGTGATGCTGATGATTATTGGAGTTTTGGTGGATAAGAGGTAAAGTAAGTGAGGTGCATTTTTTTTTTTTTTTTTGTTGGTCTATATGGAACAAGGAGGATGAAGATAGCAGACTACAACACTCAAGTAGAAGGAAGATTGTCTACACACACTTTGTTAAATCAATAAGCAGTACATATTTTTTTTTTTTTTTTTGGAGAGAGGAAGTAATTGCATATCTTGGCTCACTGACAGTTGTTCAGCAACCGTACATTTTGATCTGGCTTGGCAAACATTGGTCTTGACATGATGACTATGACGTTGACTTAACTATTATTGACTGTTATACATTGCTGCCACTACTACTTGATACACATGATGAACATCAAATTTTGACAGAATTGCATTTACACAGTTAACACTATTCAATTACACAGTAGTACTTAATGTGGATGAAAGATGAGTGAGTGTGTTTTGTGTGTTTTCCTTTCCTAATCCTACCCACCTATCTCCTAAATATTATTTTATTTGTTTGTAGTGGCTTGCACTGACACCCATAAATATTATAGGTTTACTGATATTTGAGTATTTGTAATAGTTAATATGACAATTATCTGATATCATTTGTGTGTTTATTAGAATTTGTATGTTTAGTGTAAGAGCATTGAGAATAATTTTGTAAAAGCATTTGTATGTGCATTCAAACTATTGTTCATGCCTGAACTGTCTGATTAGTGATAGTGAATATTATGGACTGTTACCTGCACTTTTTCAACATAATGGGTGCCACTTAGTAATGATTAATTTCTGCTGATGAACTGTGTGATTAGGATAGTGAATATTATGGACTGTTACTTTTACTTTTTCTGCATGATTGGTGCCACTAGGACATGTTTAATTTCTGCTTACAAACTCTGATGAACAGTGTGATCAGTGATAGTGAATATTATGGACTGCTCTCTGGACCTGCTCATCATTACTAGGTGTCACTGATGAACTGCTTCTACTGAAATAATGTCACTTGTTGCTGTCTGCACCTGCTCAACATTACTGGGTGCCACTGATGAACTGCTTCTACTGAAATAATGTCACTTGTTGCTGTCTGCACCTGCTCAACATTACTGGGTGCCACTGATGGACTTTTTTTTTACTGAAATATGTGACTTGTTGCTGTGTGTACCTGCTCAACACTACTGGGTGCCACTGATGGACTGCTTCTACTGAAATAATGTCACTTGTTGGTGTCTGCACCTGCTCCACATTACTGGGTGTCACTGATGAATTGCTTCTACTGAAATAATGTCACTTGTTGCTGTCTGCACCTGCTCAACACTACTGGGTGCCACTGATGGACTGCTTCTACTGAAATAATGTCACTCGTTGGTGTCTGCATCTGCTCCACATTACTGGGTGCCACTGATGAACTGCTTCTACTGAAATAATGTCACTTGTTGGTGTCTGCACCTGCTCAACATTACTAGGTGCCACTGATGAACTGCTTCTACTGAAATAATGTCACTTGTTGGGGTCTGCACCTGTTCAACATTGCTGGGTGCCACTAATGGAACTGCTTCTACTGACATAATGTCACTTGTTGGTGTCTGGACCTGCTCATCCTGTTTCTTCTTCTAGAACGTCATCAGACGTCCCCATACAAAGGCCTTCAGTGCACTCTTTCTACATTTTCGCCGTTTGCTCTCTGTCTAACAGTGGAATACCGTTGCCTTCTTAATGTTGCTACAAATTACTTTTGCTTCTACCTAAGGTTGTTTTGACTGTTCTGTATGCTGAGTCAGTCCTTCTGACATTCATTTCTTTTCAGATTTCTTTACTTTTGACATGCAGCCACTCCACTTTTGCCACAATGTTTGTGTATTATGTAATTTTCATGAACTTTTTTTTTATACTCCCTTCTTTCGTCGATCAGCTGGAGTATTTCTTCTGTGACCCATAACTTCTTCGCAGTTATCTTCTTTGTACCTATGTTTTTGTTTCCATATTCTGTGGTTGCCCTTTTTAGATACGTCCATTCCTCTTCAGCTGAACTGACTACTGAACTATTAATTGTCGCAGTATCGATAGCCTTAGAGAACTTCATTCGTATGTCTCCGTCCTTTAGTACTTTCGTATGGCATTTCTTTGGGCATTGATTCTTTCTGACTAATGTCTTAAGCGCCGACCGGTGTGGCCGCGCGGTTCTAGGAGCTTCAGTTTGGAACCACGCGACCGCTACAGTCGCAGGTTCGAATCCAGCCTCGGACATGGACGTGTGTGATGTCCTTAGGTTAATTAGGTTTAAGTAGTTCTAAGTTCTAGGGGACTGATGACCTCAGATGTTAAGTCCCATAGTGCTCAGAGCCATTTGAACTAATCTACTAAACTTGCAGCCTAACTTCATCATTACTAAATTGTGATCTGAGTCTATAGGTGCCCCTGGGTAGGCCTTACAATCTAGTATCTGATTTCAGAATCTCTGTCTGACCACGATGTAATCTAACTGAAATCTTCCCCTATCTTCTGGTCTTTTCCAAGTATATCTCCTCCCCTTGTGATTCTTCAACAGCGTATTTACTACTAGTAGCTGAAATTTATTGCAGAATTCAATTAGTCTCTCTCTAACTGATAGCACCAAGCCCGTATCCTCTTGTAAGAATTTCTTCTACATCCCAATCCCCCAGTACTATTAGATTTGCCGCCATTGCTGATGGCCTTTAATTCAACATTCAAGCAGTGGTGAGGTAAGAACTCTGGACCCAGTAGTTTTAATTACTAATTTCCGTAAACGCTCATTTATGTTTTCGCTGATTATGCATGTGTCTACAGCTTTTCGCTTCTCCTCTGGATACACTTGCTTTGCCGATTTACAGTGTTTCTCACTTTCATTTTTTATACGTCCATATTTTCTTAAGTCCGTTTCATATGCTGCACTTTTAAGTTTTCTCGTATCGGGAATCAAAATAATGTGTTATGTGTTATCCAAGGATTTCTACAGCATGTCCTCTCTCTCTCTCTCTCTCTCTCTCTCTCTCCCCCTCCCCCCCCCCCCCTTAATACTCTGTGACAGAGCGTAGGGGAACGATGCGGGAGACCCGTACCGCTGTACTAGGCGAGGTGGTTTGCCATTGCCTTCCTCCGACCGTAATGGGGATGAATGATGATGCAATGGAAAAATATTTTTATTTTATTTGTTACCTTTCTGAAATTCATTCGTTAATTTTATCTTAAGAATATATTGTTGTTAAAAGATGAAAACTTTAATAATATCAATTTTGGAAAAAAAAATGACCAATCGGAATACTGTGAGTCGGACTGTAATTGACAACGCTCGCTAACATACTGTGTTAAATGAATAAACCGTTTAATATCGACCGTTATTCCAAGTCACCAGAGAGATGTCGTTCGTATGAAAGATAGGCACCAACAATTACTTTCACGCTCTGCAGTGACAAACACGCTCTCCAACATAAAGAAATATTTCGTTGATGCACTGCTGTTGTGGAAAATTCCGCTAGCGTGGCAGTAATACACGGTCACCGCTAATTAAATACAATAAATAAACACAAATACGGTCAAATGATATCGTAAGCACGGTGTATCCACAATTTTTTTACTCGTTCTTGTCAGTACGAAGCAGGGTGGGCTTTAATAAATCTGACAAACTGCAGGGACGGATTCGTGACTGGAAATGGACGAAAAAAGGTTCTATGAATACCAGTCCGGAAATGGACGGTGTGCGTACGAAGACAACAAATCGTCCCGGAACACTGTGCAGCGTTGCATCGCATCCACGTCACAACAAATGTTCAAAGTGACCTCCGTGGGATGCAATGCACGCGTTCACTCGTCGCGTCCTGAACTGCCGCACACTTTCGCACGTTCGAGCCACTCTCCGAATAGTGTGACAGGCATCGTGAACTCGCTGTTGAAGGGTCTGCACATCAGGAATTGTTTCAGCATAGACAACGCTTTGCAGATGCCCCCCAAAGGTAAAAGTCCAGGAGGTTTCAATCGGCTGATTTAGCAGGACATGCTACAGGGCCTCCGCGTCCTATCCAACGTGCGGGTAAGATGTTGTTGAAGTGTCGGCGAACTGTAAAGCGGAAGTGCGTTGGTGCAGAAACGGTATAACCTGTCGAATTGCCAAAGGCATATTCTCAAGCAGCCCAGGCAGAATATTCCGCAGGATTCCAGGTACGTTCCTCTGTCGAGGCGTTCTGGGATAACAAGCGGTTCTAGTATGTGGTTGCCAAAAAATCCCTGTCCACACACTGATGCTGATGCTCAACCATTCCCCGAGCATTATCTGTAGCTCGGAGGTGACGATTATATAAACTGATGATCCCAGTTCTGGTAAAGGTTGCTTCGTCGGTAAATACGACTGATGACAGAAATCCTATAATTGTGATCGTCTGGTGTAAAATCCATCGAGAGAACCCTTCCCCTATAGGGAAATCCGCTACTGATAATCCTTGCACTCGTCATAGGAGATGGGCATAGTAGAGGTTGTCATCCAGGAGACACATAACTGTACTTGGCTTACACCATTGGAACTTTTACTACGGTTCGTCTCGATGTGCTGTAGAACCTGGCCCTCCAAATCTGGTGTCCGCACAGTCCGTTGCCTCCACGCAAGTTCGTCTGTCTGGAAGGACCCAAGATCACATAACGCCAAAGACTGGTTTGAGATGTTTGATGTTCTTGGTGTGCTAGTTTTTGTTTAGCCTCGCTGCCTCTCGACCGTTTCCATCTGCTTGGCCGGACACAAACACTTGCTCGGCTTCTTCCCGATATGAGTGCCAGATTATTCAGCTGCTTGCGCTAAACTGCGTCAATTACACAGCTTGCAACACGCAATAAACACAGGGCACGTGGTCAGAGGAACTTCCTTTCGTCAGCGCCATCAAATGTAGCAAAGATGCATTTAGGGATACAAGTTCATAGCATCTTCCCCCCCCCCCCCCTGCCCCCACCCATCCAAGCGGTTTGTCAGATTTATTAGAAGTCACTCTGTATTGTTCATAAAATGTTCAAGGCCACAACGTACTTCTATACCTCCCGAGTTTGACGCAATGTTGGAAAATTTCCCTCGGATTGTGCACATATATATTCGTTATTCGGAAGTTACGCTTTTATTTCAATATCATGTCCACAAATCCTATATGTACGACCAAATCGCGACTCAAATAGCGTAAGATTGTAAAGTTCGTTCTGTACAAAATCGTTTCCGATGTGCATACTGTCAATCAGCTCTTCGCTTAAAAGTAACTCTTACCCTGAACGGAATATCAGACGGATATTGTAGATTCGATATGGGTCTGGATAGCACCAAAAATAGCACAGTAAATTATTCATAACCAAGTATGCTACGTTTCGTCATATCACAAAGCTAAAGAATTCTCTTCACAGAGCCGGCCGGAGTGGCCCAGCGGTTCTAGGCGCTACTGTCTGGAACCGCGTGACCGCTATGGTCGCAGGTTCGAATCCTGCCTCGGGCATGGATGTGTGTGATGTCCTGAGGTTAGTTAGGTTTAAGTAGATCTAAGATCTAGGGGAGTGATGACCTCAGAAGTTAAGTCCCATAGTGCTCAGGGCCATTTGAACCATTTGAATCTCTTCACAGACATGCCGACATATGTCAAATAGGAACTCGAAAGACAGCGACGCAAGTCGAAGTACAAAATGAAATTTAAAAAAACTAGGTAGAGGAAGGAGAAAAAATGGTTGCATGCCTGTTTATAATGCATAAAGTCCTGGGTTCTTACCCCATTGCCTCCAAAAGTAAAAAATTGAGTTTTAAATCCATCTCCTCTTAACTTCTTTATGTTTTGATACAATTAATTAAGCGATAAAAATAAAAGGAAGAAAAATCTTGACACATAAACTAGTGCACTGATATCCAAACCATTCGGCGTCACATGAAAACACGTTACTAACAGCAGCTCTGGTAACATCTAATTTCCAGGGCTCGACAACCATTGTTGTATGCAACACATTATTTACATTATTTACCATTGTTTACACACTGACTGCGACTTGCAACAAACTTCAGATTGCGTGACACTGGCGCCACCGTTTAAGGGCGAAAGCAACTTTCGAATGATGTATCACTGCGTATAGCGTCCCCAGTGCTATATTACGAAAAGACTTAAAAAGCAGTATTTATAAAGAAGAGACATTTAAAAATTGAATAATATATTTTTATCATGTAGCCGTAAAATAATAATTTCTCTATGTAAGTTTCGATCGCAAAGAAACAATTTATGACAAAATGATCTAAAGAGACGACCAGATACGCTCTTTTGTTAATTTCTTAGTCGACTTCACTTCTTCTCTTGTCCTGATTGTGTATAGACGGACATCTTGCGAGTGCTGGCACATGTAAGCATATTTGTGTGAGTTAAACATATAATATATTCACTTAATATTATTGTGCACTTTTAATTTGTAAGAGGTGATCCCGATTTCATGTCCGCCTTCCTTGAATTAACCTGCATTCAAGTAATTTACAGTTCAACAATCGCAGCGGCCGATGAAGCCAACGACGCCATTACGTGGCGATATTAACTTATGAAAAATTAGCGGAAGCGGAAAACTCGCCCGCTATTAACATAATATTAATTTTACTTCACAGCCGCACGAAGTTGCAGAAATACGTAGCTTTAAGATTCTAATTTTCAGTACCATAGCCGACAGCCAGAGCCAGGACTCTGACTACGTGGCTATGGTTAACGGAGGTAAGAAAAAATACTCTCGCGCGTGTGTGTGGGCCGCAATTGTAATTAATAACTAAAGATCTTTTGCTTTAAAGTGAGCTGACTAGCCGAGGAAATTAATATGAAAAGTTTATTACGTTGTTCAGCTTATATGCTCATGTTTTAAGATTCAACGAGTCTAACATTCATTAACGTAACAAATAATTTGAAATTAATATTGTTAAAAAGGAGAACTTCAGGAAAGCATTTAATCGTAAAATCAAAATTAAATGAAATATCATTTTTATTAAGGCCCACCACGTAAGCCGGCAACAATCAAAAAATAATAATAACAATAATAATATATTAAATTACGACGGCCGACGGACGCGAAATGCGAAACAACACCTCTCGATGGAACTTGCACCGTCAAGTATCGTACAGCACAGCACAGTACAGTACAGAAGAGATACAGGACATAATATCTAGTCTGAGGCCTGCGATCATTTTTACATTAATAATTGGCAACCAATACTGTACAGTCGTAATAAAGTCGTGAGATGTTCAATTGAATCTTTTATTAGAACATGTTACGCGTACAGCCTTGACAACGCAAACAAAGTGTCGAATAACATATGACTGCGACACAAGCAGTCTTGAAGCAGAGATGTCTAGGCTGTACGCCTGGTTGGTTAGGAAGCAGTTGAAGTTTGTGATGCCTGAAGATGGGTGTAATCCGGAAACGCGTAACATGTTCTAATAAAAGAGTCAATTGAACACCTCATGACTTTATTGCGATTGTACAGCATTGGTTGCCAATTATTACAGTACAGTAGGGAGCTGAAAAGAATACGAAATGAGAACAGAAATGACACTTTTGTTCAGAGACAATAATTATTCTGAAGTAACTGCGATTCGTTATGGTCTCCTGGACACTACAAAGGGGGGACATGGTTCGTAATAGGGCGTGTGATCACCACGCTTTGCAATTCTTGTTCTGCAATGTGCTGCCATGCTGAACACGAGGCTGGTGAGGAATTGTTGTGGTGGTGCTTTCCAGTCCTTCGCTAGCAGTGTTGATAACTACTGGATGCTCGTTGGTGTATGCGCACCTAGCACAATAGTCTCATAAATGCATTGAGCCGTGCCCGGCTAGTGTTGATGCCGTTTGTTCTTTGGCATTTTGTCGCAATCGACTGGCGTCTTATTTCTCCCTGAGTTACTACCATAACGAGTTGCTTACTTGCCTCTGTCAGTGGCAGAAGCAGCGCTTTTCGATACTAGTACTGCTGTACCATCTTTGGCGTGACCGCTATATTTCCGTGTGATGGTGTGTGTGGCAGTCAGTCGGTTGGTGGTGAGCACGCACGGTCGGAATGCGAGGTGCTAGCTGCGTGAGCCACAAAGTTCGTTGCCCACTGAAACTGGACAGTGAAGTTGAGTGATCAGTTAACCTGTTATGAACTGTCAGCCGCTGTGACATCTCTTCGTTCATTGCTGGTTGTTGTTTCCTGGGCCATTCAGTCTAGCAGCAACGTATGGTATTAATGGATCGGCGAAATTTTGCAGCTGTCTTCCTGTACGGTCTTTCACTATTAAATTGGTTGTTACTTATCGGTGAAGTGCACCAGCGGTATTTTTTACATCATGGCCATTGACGCCTCAGTTACCTGCCCTGGGCGTTAGCGTAGTTTTCCGGCAGTGTGTTTTTCCTCACCATGTTGATGTTGTCCGGCAAGGCTTGTAGTTCGACAGCCTTTTAGTTGTTTGTTCATATTTTTTCCTTAAGAGTGGTTATTGTGCCTTGGCTGCTTTTAGATGCCAATTCTAAAGGCATAGTGCTGCTGGTATCTTCGTCCTCAGCTGATATTTTCTGTTGTCATACCGTTGGTCGAGCGGAAGCGAATTGATTAGGTTGTTGGTCGCTCCTTCAGTCATCCCTAGGTCCGGTTGACATCCAATTATATAACTTTACTCTTGGCTGCTTGTCTCACCGCACCTTATGTTACAGCTACCTCCTCAGACCGTCTTTTGGAACACTTATGAGCACCACTGTTGGTTTTAGATTGTGATTTTCATTTTAGTCTTATATACTGTGCAAGGCCTTCAGCTGTTTGTTAATTTAGTTTGTTTCAGCTTTAAAATGAGGCCATAAAACTTGAAGATTGATTTGTAAAAAACTAAGCTTTGAAGGTTTGTTCTATCTGCCAATCTTGTTATCCAGGCCCTAAGCCTTGAGTTGTTCAATGTCTAGTGTATGGCCTTCAGCCGAGTATTTACCTGAAATTTTCTTTTTTTGTAAGTGAGGCCTTCAGCCACGTGTATTTTTTAAAGCAATTTTTATAACTTGTGTTCAGGCCTTCAGCCGTTCTTGTTTTAGGTGTGGTTTTGGGCCTTCACCCCAGGAGGTACTGCAAGTTTTCTTAACTAGGCCTTCAGCCGTATTGTTTTAACTTAATCCTTTTAAGACAATGTGTAATTAATCGGTTCTTAGGAAAATAAAGATTATCGTGTTTTGTGCAACTAACAGTAACTGATTACGGCCACCTCCACGACCATAACCTGATCCGCTCTATGCTGTGAAACCAGATTCCAAGCATCCCACACTTGCTCGACGAAATTTGAATCCGTGGAATGCGCAGATCAGTCCATTCACTGCAGACCCTCTCGTTCCAAGACCTCCTCTAACTTTGCTGTCCGTTGCGGTAGCGCACTGTCACACTTAAAAATGAAGTCAGGTCCAAATGAACCCCTGAAAAGGCGCAAGTGGGGGAGAAGCACAGTGTCATAATGACATTGACCGGTGAGTTTACAGTGTTCAAAGATTTCGAGGTCGATACGCCAATACTACGTTATGTCTCCCCACAACATAACAGCTGGACCACGAAAACGATCCTATTCGACGATCTTCCTGGTTGCATTACGTGTTCCCATCTCTGGTAAAGAGAGTCAGTATGCATCCGAGAAGCGCACACGCCCCAACGCACCTCGCTGGTCGGGTTCATACGCTATTGGCACCCCAAAGCAAACGGTGCGACTGACGTGCGGTTGTCAACGGAACACAACGTACAGATCGTTTGGAAAAGAGATGACTCTGTAACGTAATAGCTTAAATTTGACCAAAAAATGTAAAAAAAAAATTTCGATTAAATTATAGCGCTGAAAATGGGTCAAAAAGTGTCAATGTTTACTAACTATGTTAAATGTATCGTTGTTTTATAGCTATGCTACAGCCTTTGTCGATCTGCTAAAAGTAAATGTTGCAGTGACTTTGATATTCATAGGTTATGTGAAAATGCATAACACTTTGAACAAAGCAAATGATTAGGTAATACGATCGGGAATACACTTTGGGTTTTCAGCGCCAACCTTTGTTGATGACCTAGGCGTTAAGTGCTGTGGAAAGGACAGAACGAAACCAAAAGACGCAGACAAGATAACCTGGCGAGCGTACGTAGCTCTATCATGACAGGATATTTTAATTTTTTGGGAGTTAAAGCGGTGCATTACAGAGTCAAAGTTAGCGTGGCAGCAGCACATTAGATAAAGTCGTCTCCAGAAGTTTCGTTTTTGGAAAGTAAGGACATCAAACACTAATCTATGATCGAATTTGCAGCCAATAAAACCTCAAGGAAAATGGCTACTGCACGCAGCGTTATAGTAATAAAGTAATTCCATCTCACTGGAAACATGAAGAGCTTCGCCGTATATCATTCTGTAATTTTCAACTAAAGCACCACAACAGCTACGGTAAATAAGGCAAGACTTTTTGTTGAAACAAAGTTAACAGAAGTGTAATGATTATTACTGTCACAAACTTCAGATATAATCATTGAATAGATTCAGTTATTGAAAAGTAATTGTTAAAATCATTATGCCGAAGTAACAAACTGAATCCTGATTGTGACTTCGGAAGTCGGGATTACCATGGAAGGTCAAGGCCCCTATAATGTCACTCCTTAAGCACAACAACTAGCAGATCAATAAATTAACAATTTATTCAAGACCACATTTATAAAACAGCTAACATACAATCAATGTGTGGCAGTATTAAAAAAACAATATCCAAAATGACAAATAACTTCCTTCTCAAGCAAGCAGCAAATTAGAATTACTTAATGAACAATAAATTACAATCTGAAGTAATTTATAAGGGTGTCTCAGATAAATTTTTTTGAGCAATAACACAACCAGCACAGTATGTTACACTTAATATAATTCATTGGGAAGCAAATTTAAATTTTTTTTAAATATACATGAGAGATTTTAAATGTTTATCAAATGGGCAGTGACCGCAGGCTGCCTAGGCGAAAGGTGACTTAACTTATAATGCCGGAAGCAACAGACCAGCCATCCAAAACAACACCTAAACGCCGGGGCTCAACCGGGAGTCACTTCCCATTAGACGGCACGTCACACCTTCTTTGCACTCCCACACACCCCAACTCGCAGAAAACTGGAACATAAACAGACCGCCTAAAACACGGCAACCACCAAGCAAACATCAATTAATGCAAGTTAAGAGATCAATAAACAATACATGTTAAAAAAAAACAATAAGTACTTTCAATAGAAATGACTTAAATTTTGCAGCAGTATCAATGCTGCAAAACATTTAAACTAACACTTGTACACAAATGCAATGCTGTAAAATATTATCAGACTTTTACACTCTCATAGTTTGACCAACAATATTTACACATATGATTAAGGCCGACAATGTGTACAAAGATGAAATGGAAATAATTTCAACATAATATCACGATATTTAAATGCACAACTTCACAACAAAACTAGGTTTTGTGCACTTTAATTTCGTTGCCTAGGTCAGAAATGTAACTGCCAATTCTGTAAGCTTGGATGCAGAAAATTACAACTAGACTATGACCAAGTATCTTCAATACCTTACAGTTACTGCATCTTCTGGGGACGCTGATTTCCTTAAAGGAAGTGGTGACTGCTGGTCTCCATGCGATCACACACCTTGCCGGCTGCTCTTACTTCAACAACGCCTACATTATGGCAACCAACCAACAAGTGACAATCGCTACAACGCAAATAGTTCCACGAAACGAAGGCACCAACGCCACTTACACCTTCGATGGAGAGCGTTGTTCGAGATGGTCTCGAGGAAATGGTCTGTCCGAGAAAACAGGCACCAAAGCAATGCGACGAGCAGCGCCCGCAGTTGACATCAGGCAGGTCCCCCACAAACTCGCGACCGTCCTGCGAGGTAGGCCGGCCGCGCCGCTGCTGGCCGAGCCCGCGTGTTTTGCTTCTTCGTCCCCTCAAGCACGTCCTAGCGTCTCGTAGCGAGTCCGACGACCAACTCGCCGACCGCAAATACCCGCCGCCGCCAGATCACAATTGGGGCAAAGATCGTAGTACAGCCGTGTAATCGATAGTCGTGCCAAAGAACTGGTGTGCCAGAAAAGGCGCCCCACGGCTCACTGATTTCCTTGTCACTGTGTTTAAATAATTATGAGTAACTGAAACGGTCAGAAGATAGCATAAAATAATTTTATAATCACGAAACATTGTCGTAAGTGTACTTAACTGGAAGAGACAGCTTTGACTTTATTTGAGTGCATATAAAATTGTTTGTTGCATTTATAATTTTTTTCGCACTTCAGATTATAAAATAACTTTCACTTAATTTTAAGTTATTTAATTTTTAGTAATACGCAACTTCAAAGATTAAAGATTGGCAATTGAGCTACATCAGATTCTCACAGGTTGGATGCATCTTGATTGCAGGTAGAGCGTAGAAAATTAATAGTAATAAATTAAATTCATTTCAGTAACAGTTAAATAACTCCTCAAAGGTTAATTTCGTCGTTGAGAACTGGCGACCACACGACTTCGCAAAATTAGTATTTTTTTCAGAGGGAGTGCCATACGATTATAGGGGGCCTGTTCAGAAAGTAAGCTCCGATTGATTGCCAAATTGAAACCACAGTGAACATCAGAAATGTTTTACTTGTAACAATTAGCTACACCTTTCAGCTACTTCTCTACGTAGTCGCCGTTCTGACTTAGACTTTTGTCATAGCTTTGTACCAACTTTTCAATAGCCTCATCATAGAAGGCAGCCGCCAGTGCTTTCCGCCAATTCTACCCGCTGGCCTACACCTCGTTGTCTGTGTCAAAATGTTGTCTTCAAAGACAGCGGTTCATGTGACCAGAGATGAAACTCAGGGGGAGACAATTGCGGACTGTATTGTGGGTAATCTAACATTTCCATTTGAAAACGATGCAGGAGCATCTTCATTGCCCCTGCAGAATGCGGCTGAGAATTGTCGTGAAGACGAAACAGCACGACAGTTATGTAATGTTAGCTGCATAGCTTCAGGCAAAATTTCTCACCAGGCCCTCGTACTTGGCGGCAGACACTATTCTCTAGACATCTTTACGCAGTCACTGCGAGCTCAGAAATGAGAAGAGCGACGTGATGCTAACTGGGGTTATACTAGAGACACTACCCAACACATCTGTGCAAAGCTTTATCGGATTTTCATAGTCGTTTCCATTTCGCGACCGATCGGAGCTTACTTTCTGAACGCCCCTCGTATTACACCAATCTACAAATTGTTCACTACTGTGGTGAGGATAAAACTAAAAGATAGACAATAAAGACTTCATATCCTTTCTTGTGTGCTGAAATTATTGCAAACTGAGCCCCGTTATCCTCATCGTGATTTGGAGAGAGGTAAAAGAAGAAAAAAACTGACTAAAATCTCTGTATATAAAACGTTGTGTCCAGACTGAATGACTGACTATCATCTCCCAGCCCAAAACGGTAAGGATAGAAATTTGAAATTTTTGAAAACATAGTCAGCGATCTTAAAATTTGTTCATTTTAATAGAAATTTGAAATTTTGAGAAGGCGTGAATCTTATAGGCGTCGTTTAAGAAGGGATTTTTCGAAACTACAGTACTAAGGGGGGAAATAAGGGAAGAAGGGTTTTTTTGAAAAATGAAGCTACTAAGCCAACGAGACCTGGAAAACTATTATTTGGTTTCAGCATTTTTGGGAAACCTAACCCTATGGGGGTGAAATAATGGGTTAAACCTTTATTTGAACTTATATCATTATTAAATAACTACTAAAATATTTTTAAAGCTACACCTATGAACATTGGTATACATGTTTCAGTGTGTTTGAAAATTCAACGTCTATGGGGGTCAAATAGGGAATGAGATTTTTTCACGAAAATATTTTATTATTAAAGCATTTTTGAAGCTAAATATATGAAAATTTAAATTTGGCTTCGCAGTTAGAAATAAAGAAATATGTATTTCACCCTTTTTGGAAATTCAACCCCAATTAAGCTGAAACTGGAATGAAAATTTTTATGGAAATATTTCATTCTGCAAACATTTTTGAAATTAAATCTATGAAAATTTGTATTTAGCTTCTCTGTTAGAAGTGAAACATAGGCATGACACTGTTTTTTCAGATTCAACCCTTAGGGAGTGCAATATGGAATGAAAATTCTTAAGAAAACATTTCATTACCTTTAAAAAAATTTAAAGCTACATTTATGGAAATAAGTATTCACTTGTCGGTTAGATATAAAGAAATATTAGTTAGGTGATGGAAATTGCTAGCGAAATATCTCCAAAAGAACGCAAAAGGCATGATTAACAAAAACTTCGCACTCCAGCTACCAGAATTGCTTTTTGGCCCGAAGTACATTCGGAAAAGACCATGCTTATGTGGTCTCAGTTAACGTGAAAAGCTTATAAGGTGCTACAGTTTGTAAACAACATAAAAATTAGAGTTATTAAAGGCAAAGAAAAATCTCTGCAGGCCATATAGTCTAGGCGAACGAAGCAGCGGATGTTAAGTTTGTTGACAACACTCCGTTAGGTTACATTTGGTGAATTCAGTAATTAAATATTGTTAGTCAGTAAAATAGTGACTGTTATATAGTGCAGATTAAATGTCAATGCTTATCTTAACGAACAAAAGGCTATCGTTCTCTGGGAAGATAGTGCCATTTGGGAGTAAGACGGTTTTTTGTGACGATACGCGAGGCAGCGGCTGGTTTGTGCGCTGCACAGCCATATAAAACACAAGGATACAGCAGCCTGCTCCGTTGGCGTCAAAGCATCTTCTTTCCAGTAGCTTAAAACATTGTTCTGTACCATATATGAAAATCATAGAAAGCAAATACGGCTTGCGGTCCTATTAAATGTGGTTTTAATTGTACCCACTGTTTTACACGGATCTCTTCTCGTCTATTGCAGAACGTAGTGAGTAATCCGCTGCTATATTTCACCCTATTCGACGATCACCAAAGAAGACTCTTTTGGAAACTTTGCCTGTGAATCGGAAAGTTTTCCATGTACGTGAAACAATGCTGTGAGAAGCACCAAATTCCTGTGATACACTCGTTCCGTTTCGTCTTTTTTCCAGTTTCCCGATAATTCATCTTCGTGTGAAACCATCTGGGCCTAGCTGTATTGAAGAACACAAACGCAGTGCACCGTACTGCTTTATGGCTGACACATCGACATTTCCTGTTCATTCATTACGTCCTTTTGTGGAGCCAGCCGCATTCAGCGCTCACTATGTGATCAAAAGTATCCGGACATCTGGCTGAAAATAACTTAGAAGTTCGTGGCGCCCTCCAACGGTAATGCTGGAATTCATTATGTGTTGGCGTACCCTTAACCTTGACGTCGGCTTCCACTCTCGCAGGCATATGTTCAGTCAGGTGCTGTAAGGTTTCTTGGGGAACAGCAACCCATTCTTCACGGAGTGAGGAGAGGTATCGATGTCGGTCGATGAGACCTGTCACGAAGTCGGCGTTCCTAAACATCCCCGGGGTCGTCTATAGGTTTCAGGTCAGGACTCTGTGCAGGCCAGTCCATTACAGGGATGTTATTGTCGGGTAACCACTCCGCCACAGGCCGTGTACTATGAACAGGTGCTCGATCGGTTTGAAAGATGCAACCGCCATCCCCGAATTGCTCTTCAACAGCGGGAAGCAAGCAGGTGCTTAAAATATCATTGTAGGCCTGTGCTGTGATAGTGTCACGCAAAAAAACAAGGGATGCAAGCCTCCTCCATGAAAACACGAACACACCATAACACCACCGCCTCCGAATTTTACTGTTGGCGCTACACACTCCGGCAAATGTGCACCGAGCATTCGCCACACCCACACCCTGCCATCGGATCTCTACATTGTCTACCGTGGTTCGTCACTCCACACAACGTCTTTCCACTGTTCAGTCGTCCAATGTTTAGGCTCCTTACACCAAGTGAGGCGTCGTTTGGCATTTACCGGTGTGATGTGTGGCTTATGAGCAGCCGCTCTACCGTGAAATCCTTATTTTCTGAACTCCCGCCTAACTGTGATAGTACTTGCAGTGGATTCTGATGCAGTTTGGAATTCCCGTGTGATGGTCTGGATAAATGTCTGCCGATTGCACATTACGACGCTCTTCAACTGTCACCGGTCTCTGTCAATCAACAGATGAGGTCGGCCTGTACGCCTTTGTGTTTCAACTTCACTATCACAACGGAAACAGTGGACCTAGGCATATTTAGGAGTGTGGAAATCTCGCGTAAAGACGTATGGAACAAGTGACACCCAATCACCTGACCACTTTCGAAGTCCTTGAATTCCGTGGAGCAGCCATTCTGCTCTCTCACGATGTCTAATGACTACTGAGGTCGCTAATATGGAGTAACAGGCAGTAGGCGGCAGCACAATGCACCTAATATGAAAAACGTACATATTTGGGGGTTGTCCGGATACTTTTTGATCACATTGTATATGTGTGAACTCACGTCAAGTCTCGCTATACTTCTGTGTACGACTGGAAAACTTCTTGCAACAGGTTGCCGCCACGTTCATGCGTTTTCAAGGAGCAGTTACTGTGTTATGTTGCTTAATGTAGCTCGTTCTCCAATTTTGCACAGTAGTGTATATGCCTTCATACACAGTGGTCAGTCAGAACGTTATGGCCACCAACCTACTATACTCCAGGCGATATCAGCGTCACCTGGCAAGAAGTGAATGCTAGTCAGACACATACACAGTGCATGAAGTATCAGTGGGCGTCCTGTGCATTTCGGGAACTGCACGAATTGTCGGATGTTCTAGGTCTTCTGTGGTGAGAGTCTTCAACACGTACCGAAACCAAGATGAAACCACACCCAGACATCTTGGGGTAGGGCGGCCACCCCTCATTACAGATGTCGGACGTCGTAGGCTGGGCAGACTGGTAAAACAGAACACGTGACGAACTGTCGCTGAACTAACATCAGACTTTAATGCTGGGCAAAGTCTAAATACACCGTGCAACGAACACTCATAACGATGGACCTCTACACCCAACGACACATACATGCGCCGAAGTTAATACCACGACATTGGCAACTACGACTGAAATGAGCACGTGACTGTCGCCACTGGAAGGTGGTGCAGTTGCAGAGTGTTGCATGGTCTGATGAATCCCGATAACTCCTTCATCATGACGATGGGAGGCCACGAATCTCCTTGACATGTATACTGCGGGAAGGACACAAGCCATCGGCGGCTCCATTGCGCTCTGGTGAAACTTCACGTGGGCGTCGATGGATCCAGTGGAGCTCGTGCAAGGTACCATGCCAGCCAAGGAGTATCTTACTCTGGTGGCAGATCACGCACACCCCTTCATGACCATCATGTTTCCCGACGGCGGTGGCGTTCGTCAGTAAGATAGTGTGCCATGTCGCAAGGCCATAGTGTGATGGAGTGGTTCGAGGAACATAGTGGCGAATTCCAAATGATGTTCTGCCCCCCCCCCCCCCCCACCCCAACTCACCAGATCTAAACCCCATAGACCACATCTGGGTTGAGATTGAATGTGGCGTCAGAGCTCATCGACCCCCTTCCCGGAATTTACGGGAATCGGGAAACATATGTGTGCAGATGTGGTGCCATCTCCCTCCAGCGACCTACCAAAACCTCATAGCTAGCATGCCACGACGCGTCACCGCTGTTTTCCGTACTGGCTATTGGGTAAGTGGTCGTAGTGTTCTGGATAATCGGTGCACAGATCAGTCATTAGCCTTTAGCGCATCTGTGCAAAATAGGGAACGCCATTTCCATACATGAAATATTACACAATGGGGCTATAATTCATAATCCGGATCTTGGTTGTGATAAAATGGTATTATGACTTCAATAAGAAGGAAAACGTTTACCAGCACTTAGATGGAATTAGCCTGTCGAAACTGGACTTTATCGTGCCGTTATTTTGACACTCCCATTGGTCAACACCCTATGAATGTGGAATCGATCCAGGAGGACGGTACTCGCCGTCATGCAGAATCTCCACGGACTCACGGTGGCTATAGCGTCTGGAAGTATCGATACAGTGTTCACTCAGCCGAGCAGATTCATACAACCACGTCACGTAGAGTCAGGATATGGATTTGTCTGCAGCCAGACAAGTTTCCTCAAGGACAGTGCGACAGCGTTTATAGCACCTCACTCTCAGCACGGTGACCATAGTTGCGGCTTCCGTTGATGCGGCAAGAGTGAGACTCCCGCCAGGAGACGTGCTCTCGCACTGGATACAGAAGTGGCTCTGCTCCTGTTGTTCAGGCGAGTATCGGTTCTGCACACACTACGGCGATGGGAGTAGCCCCATGTGGATATTCCGAAGAGAACGAACGTTGCAAGATTGTCTTCATAATGGTCTTGGTAATGGCTTGTTGGGACGGGGTGCTATTTGGTACACAACATGATCATCTCTGGTAGATAACAGGGCTACAGTTGTTACACTCCTGAATCGTTAAGAACGTTTAGTGAGCCCTACATCCGAAGTCTCCGTGATGGTATCAGTCAAAAAGACAGTGCAAGGCAACAATTTAACTATTGCCTGATTGTTGCTCTGCCCAGCATGTTCTGCACACCTCTCAGCCATGAGAAATATCTGACAATGAATTGTGGACAGACTGGTAAGCCAGTTGAAGCAATAATGAATGACATACACATATCTGTCATCCGAAATATCTGCCATGGTTTGTGGACAGACTGGTAGGCCAGTTGAAGCAACAGTGAATGACATGCACATATCTGTCATCCAAAATATCTGCCAATGAATCGTGGAGAGACTGGTAGGCCAGTTGTAGCAACATTGAATGACATACACATATCTGTCATCCAAAATATCTGCAATGGATTGGGAACAGACTGGTAGGCCAGTTGTAGCAACACTGAATGACATACACATATCTGTCATCCAAAATATCTGCCAGTGGATTGTGGACAGACTGGTAGCCCAGTTGAAGCAATATTGGATGACATACAGATATCTTTCATCCAAAATATCTGCCAGTGGATTGTGGACAGACTGGCAGGCCAGCTGAAGCAACAGTGAATGACATACACATATCTGTCATCCAATACTTAGCTAATTTAGAGCGACTCTTAATACCAGAGTCCTGTTTGTTTGTTTGTTTCTTTGGCCTCCAGAGTTTGTACTCTGTTCAACCATAGTGAACACATGTTTACTTAGAACACCTAACTGTACAGAGAAAATACATAAATACATATTCACAGATTTGAAAGATCAAGTCATCCGTTTTTGCTCCCACAACAAATGTTTAGTTATAGAATGACAAGTAAACCAGGCATATTAATTGTATCAGTTCACACTACTTCTTAAATTTAATAATAAGTGATACAGATAAATGAAATTACGAGTCCTAAGGATTTTCTCTATAGGCTTTTCGGTCAAGAAACTTGGCAATCACTTTATACAGGTGAATATTTTAATAACCCAAAAGAAAAGACGCTGATTGAGGGAGGAGGTTGCCCATAGTCATGAAAGTCTTCATAAATTCCGCTTGTGCATTGTAAAATTCGGAACTCAAAAACCATGGAATAAATAGGAAATGCAAGGAAGCTAAGGCTAAATGAATGCAAGAAAAATGCGAAGAAATCGGACGAGAAATGATTATCGGAACGACTGACTCAACAATCATAAAACTCAAAACACCGTTCGGTGAAATTAAATGCAAGTGTGGTAAGAGTAAGAGTGGACTGTGAATTCCGCCGTTAAATGCAGAGGAAAGACCGGACAGGTGGAGAAAGTACAGTGAGTGTGTCTGTGAGGGGGAAGATTTATCTAATGTGATAGAACATGAAACTGTGGTCGATACGCAGTAGGAAAGGTAGGTGACCTAGTATTAGAATCACAATTCAAAAGGGCTGTGGAAGACTCAAGATCGAATAAGGCAGGCGGGCCAGTTAAGATTCCATCAGAATTTCGAAAAACATTGAGGGAAATGGCGCAAAACAACTACTTACGTTGGTTTGTAAAATGTATGAGTATGGTGATATACCATCTGACGTTCGGAAAAACATCATCCTCAGAATTCCGAAGATTGTAAGAGCTGATAAGTGTGAGAATTATCGCACAATCAGCTTAACAGCTCATGCATCCGGGTTACTGAAAAGGAGAATATAGAGAAGAACGGAAAATAAAACTGAGGATTTACTAGATGACGATCAGTTTGACTTCATGAAAAATAAAGGCAGTTATGACGTTGCAGTTGATAATGGAAGAAAGTTTAAAGAAAAATCAAGACACAGTGGTAGGATTTGTCGACCCAGAACTGCATTCGACAGTGTAGAATAGGCCAAGATGCTCGAAATACTAGTAAAAATATGGGTATGATATAGGGAAAGATGAGTAACATACAATATGTACAAGAGCCAGGAGTGAACAATATGAATGGTAGACGAAGAACGCTCGGATTAAAGAGGCTGTAAGACAGGGATGCAGTCTTTCGCCTATTCAATCTGTACATCGAGGAAGCAATGACGGAAATAAAGGAAAGATTCAAGAGTGGTATTAAAATTCAAGGTGAAAGGATATCAATAATAAGATTGGCTGAGTACATTTGTATTCTCAGTGATAGTGAAGAAGAATTACAGGCTCTGCCTAATGGAATGAACAGTGTAATGAGTACAGAATATGGATGGAGTTTTAATCGATAAAGACGAAAGTAATCAGAAGTTGTAGAAATGAGAACAGTGAGAAACTTAACATCGCGATTGGTGATCATGAAGTACAATCTACGAAGCTCAACTTAAGGAATTCTGCTACCTAGGCAGCAAAATAACCCATGACGGATGGAGCAATGACGACACAAAAAGCAGACTGGCACTGCCAAAATGGCCTTTCCTGTCCAAGAGAAGTCAACCAGTGTCATACAACGCCTTATTTGACGATATTCCTGAAAATGTTCCTTTGGAGCACAGCATTGTAAGGTAGTGAAGCATGGGCTATGGGGAAACCGAAAAAGAAGAGAATCAAATCGTTTGTGGTGTGGTACTGCCGAAGAATCATGAAAATTAGATGGACTGACAAGGTAAGGAATGAGGAGGCTCTCCAGAGAATCGGCGAGGGAAGGAGAACATAAAAAATAAAATTGACAAGAAGAAAGGACACGATGTAGGACATTTATGAAGACATCTGGAAATAACTGTCATGGTACTACAAGGAGCAGTAAAGGTTAAAAACTAGAAAGGAAAACAGAGATTGGAATACAGCTAGCAAATAACTGAGGCTGTACCAGCACCACATCCAAATTATAATCGTTGGTTATTTTATTCCATCTTAGTTGTTGAGTACATTTGAGAACACGAGTAATACAGTTGCCACAGTCCACGCTGCAAAAGGTAAAGCGCTTTTAGACATAGATTTGGATCTTAGGGCATGTAAAAGCACATCAGATATAGTCCTCCTGTGCAGTTTTGGATCTTTCAGCTATATACGAATACAAACAGGCTACTGATAGCGATTTACGTTAACACTCAGCAAACTTGTACTATAGTAATAGATTGGAAATTGGCAGCTCAGTGCGTCAAGATCATATCCAAACAAAGGAAAATCTTAAGAGTGTCGCATAAAATGTGTTACAGAATAGTAATAGTGAGAGTTTGTACTAAATTTGGTGCCTTTCTATCACCTAAACACTTAAAAATTTAACGATTTATTTCTCTTTATGTACTGTATATGCACAAAAGGTAAGATTTAGTGATTGGATATCCAACCTAGACTTTTCATTTGAACTGCCAGCAGTGTATTTACGTGACAGGATCGCTTACAAATTCAGTACAGTCGTATAGTGTAGCACAAACTTGATTTGGAGGCACCAGGGTCTGAAGCAGCGATAAGGGTGCGGAGTAATAATAATAAATTATGGAAATACATATATGGCATTTTAGGAATGTCGCTCTATTAACACTGTGGTGAGAAATTTCCTGATCAAATTAACGTGGAGTTTGAGTAATGATACTGGGAGATGAAAAAGCTTGCACAGGATAGAGTAGCATGGAGAGCTGCATCAAACCAGTCTCAGGACTGAAGACCACAACAACAACAACAATCTAACAGAAACGTATGGCAGCAGTCCAGAAGGAATCATGTTTGGAGAAGTAGACAGTTTGAGTAATGATATCTAACAGAAATATATGGCAGCAGTCCAGAAGGGCCGGCCGGTGTGGCCGAGCGGTTCTAGGCGGTTCAGTCTGGAACCGCGCGACCGCTACGGTCGCAGGTTCGAATCCTGCCTCGGGCATGGATGTGTGTCATGTTCTTGGGTTAGTTAGGTTTAAGTTGTTCTGCGTTCTAGGGGACTGATGACCTCAGATGTTAAGCCCCATAGTGCTCAGAGCAATTTGAACCATTTGAACCAGAAGGAATCAAGTTTGCAGAAGCAGACAGGTGGCCAGGAGAAGAGGGACAGATAATAGAATTAACTTAAAAGATGGAATGGAAGAAAGAAAACGTAAGATAAAGGCACCAGAGATGCAGTTATAACGTCACAGTTGGTAATGAAAGAAATACTATGGTAAAATAACAGTTTCAAAGAATTTAATGATGTTGAAATCGTCATAAAAGCAGATATAAACTACAATAAGGTAAGAAACTAGGTGGAAGAATAGTAGTAGACTATCGGATAAGTCTTCTGGTAGACAGCACTTTGCAACAGAGATGACTGTCTCTATTGCAGTTTCATCCTTCACAAACTATAGTGTTGCAGAACCAACAGCTGTGTCAGTATTGAGTTAAATGATACAGTTCCTGCAACAGTTACTTTTTTGCACGTGCAACAACAAATTTTTGAGTACCCTGGGAATCTACATGATCTTCATATCCAGTGTACGTGTATTTGTTGCTCTGCCTCTGATTTCCTGCAGCCGTCTGTTTACTCGTATGTTCTCACAAAATAGGGAAAGAAATGTGAAACATAATATTATGGATTGACAATTTAAAGAAATTATCTTCTGGATGCACGGTATATAAACATATAGGGGTGCCTTTGAAATCTGGAAACCACCTGATTGCGTTCGAGTCTGCCATCATGATGGGAAGTTTAAATATAATATCATGGAACTTTTTAGGTGCTAATTTTATAGGACTATTTTTGTAGATCTGTTTCTGCGTATTTAATCGTAGGGATATTTACATACACTCACCAAAAGTTTGTTTCCGTTAAATCATAAAACACTGAAGCGACAAAGAAGCTGGTAAAGGCATACGTATTCAAATACAGAGATATGTAAACAGGGAGAATATGGCGTGCGGTGGGCAACGCCTATATAAGACAACAAGTGTCTGGTGCAGTTGTTACGTCAGTTGCTACTGCTACAATGGCAGGTTATTAACATTTAAGTGAACGTGGTGTTATAGTCGGCGAACGAGCGGTGGGACGCAGCATCTGCGAGGTCGCGATGAAGTGGACATTTTCCAGTAGCACCATTTCACGCGTGTACAGTTAATACCAGGAGTCCGGTAAAATATCAAATCTCCGACATCGCTGCGGCCGGAAAAAGATCTTGCAATAAAGGGATCAACGACGACCGAAGAGAAACTTTCAACGTACAGAAGTGTAACCCTTCCGAAGATGGCTGCAGATTTCAGTGCTGGGCCATCAACAAGAGTCAGCGTGCGAATGATTCAACGAAACATCATCGATGCGGGCTTACGGAGCCGAAGACCCACTGTGTACCCTTGATAACTGCACGACATGAAGCCATACACCGCACCTGGGCCCGTCAGCACCGATATTAGACTGTTGATTACTGGAAACATATTTCGTGGTCGGACGAGTCTCGTTTAAAATTGTAGCGAGCGGCTCGACGTATACGAGTATGGAGGCAACCTCATGAATCCACAGACCCTGCATGCCAGCAGGGAGTGTTCAAGCTGGTGGAGGCTCTGTAATGGTGTGGGACGTGTGCAGCTGGAGTGATATGGGACCCCTGATATGTCTAGATACGACAGATGACACATACGTAAGCATCCTGTCTGATCACATTCGATCATTCATGTGCATAGTGCATTCCGACGGACTTGGGCAATTCCAGCAGGACAACGCGGTATCCAACACGTCCAGAATTGCCACAGAGTGGCTCCAGGAACACTCTTCCGAGTTTAAACACTTCCGATGGGCAGTATACTGCCCAGACATGAACATTATGGAGCATGTCTCGGATGCCTTGCAACGTGGTGTTCAGAAGAGGTCTCCTTCGTACTCTTACGTATTTACGGACAGCCCTGCATGATTCATGGTGTCAGTTCCCTCTAGCACTATTTCAGACATTAGTCGAGTCTATGCCACGTCGTGTTGCGGCACTTCTGCGTGCTCGCCGGGTCCCTAGACGATATTAGCCAGGTGTACCAGTTTCCTTGGCTCTTCAGCATATGGAGGAGTTAGCTAAAATTGGAAGCCTGCTTTCACCCACAATCGACTTTAGGTAATTTTTTGTAATTTGTTGAAGCTACGTTCACAAGACGCTACAGTATCTGTGATTGCTGTAAAAACTATCAAAGCTAGCAGATTAAAATTGTGTGCCGGAACGAGACTCGAACTCGGGACCTGTGCCTTTTGCGGGCAAGTGCTCTACCATCTGAGCTACCAAAGCATGACTGACGCCCTCTTCTAAGAGCTCTACTTCTGCCAGTACCTCGTCTCCTACCTTCAAAACTTTACAGAAGCTCTCCTTGGAGAACTAGCACTCCTGAAAGAAAGGATATTGCGGTGGCATGGCTTAGCCACAGCCTGGGGGATGTTTCCAGAATGAGATTTTCACTCTGCAGTGGAGTGTGCGCTGATACGAAACTTCCTGGCAGATTAAAACTGTTTTAATCTACCAGGAACGAGATACGCTCCAAAAGTAACATCCAGCCGAAGTGAAAGATTCAACAATCCTTCACATTTGGCCTTATATCAATTCAATGTAGGCCATACTACATTAACGGATGTGACAAATTCCCTTCAAATCAAAATCAGCAATGAAATGCACCGATTCTGTGAAGACAGAGACGCCAGCGTCGACGTGCTCAGCGACGAAAAGGGCTTTGAGGACGAAAATGAGGGCTTATCAGGTCAAAGTAGCTGTAAGCGGCCATCCACCGGCCGGTACGATAGATATTATGGACCAGGCATCGTTGATATCCCGAAAGTTTGAAGCTTTATCCCTTTTTGTATGATCTACATCTACATCTACATCCATACTCCGCAAGCGACCTGACGGTGTGTGGCGGAGGGTACCCTGAGTACCTCTATCGGTTCTCCCTTATATTCCAGTCTCGTATTGTTCGTGGAAAGGAGGATTGTCGGTATGCTTCTGTGTGAGCTCCAATGTCTCTGATTTTATCCTCATGGTCTCTTCGCGAGATATACGTAGGAGGGAGCAATATACTGCTTGACTCTTCGGTGAAGGTATGTTCTCGAAACTTTAACAAAAGCCCGTACCGAGCTACTGAGCGTATCTCCTGCAGAGTCTTCCACTGGAGTTTATCTATCATCTCCGTAACGCTTTCGCGATTACTAAATGATCCTGTAACGAAGCGCGCTGCTCTCTGTTGGATCTTCTCTATCTTTTCTATCAACCCTACCTGGTACGGATCCCACACTGCTGAGCAGTATTCAAGCAGTGGGCGAACAACCGTACTGTAACCTACTTCCTTTGTTTTCGGATTGCATTTCCTTAGGATTCTTCCAATGAATCTCAGTCAGGCATCTGCTTTACCGACGATCAACTTTATATGAGCATTCCATTTTAAACCACTCCTAATGCAAACTCCCAGATAATTTATGGAATTAAATGTGGTGTCACCGCCAGACACCACACGTGCTAGGTGGTAGCTTAAATCGGCCGCGGTCCATTTAGTACATGTCGGACCCGCGTGTCGCCACTGTGTGATCGCAGACCGAGCGCCACCACAAGGCAGGTCTCGAGATACGGGATAGCACTCGCCCCAGTTGTACGACGACTTTGCTAGCGACTACACTGACGAAGCCTTTCTCTCATTTGCCGAGAGACAGTTAGAATAGCCTTCAGCTAAGTCCATGGCTACGACCTAGCAAGGCGCCATTAACCATTTTAAGATAGAGTCTCACTTGTATCATGAAGGAATGCTGTACACAAATAATGGGTTAAAAGTTAAGTATTATAGCAGCTACGTACTTTTCTTGTTACCATTTATTACGTATCCTGTTTCAGACCTTTCACTAGCCTACGTGAGATTACGCGTGCCTTTCGGCTACTTCAGTGTGGCGTAGCTGTCTTGTTACGCCACAACATTAACTGCTTCCAGTTGCTGACTTGCTATTTTCTAGCTAAATGATAAGGGATCTATCTTTCTATGTATTCGCAGCACATTACACTTGTCTACATAGAGATTCAATTGTCATTCCTTGCACCATGCGTCAATTCGCTGCAGATCCTCCTGCATTTCAGTACAATTTTCCATTGTTACAACGTCTCTATACGCCACAGCATCATCTGCAAAAAGCCTCAGTGAACTTCCAATGTCATCCACCATGTCATTTATGTATATTGTGAATAGCAACGGTCCTATGACACTCCCCTGCGGCACACCTGAAATCACTCTTACTTCGGATGACTTCTCTCCATTGAGAATGACATGCTGCGTTCTGTTATCTAGGAACTCCTCAATCCAATCAGACAATTGGTCTGATAGTCCATATGCTCTTACTTTGTTTCTTAAACGACTGTGGGAACCTGTATCGAACGCCTTGCGGAAGTCAAGAAACACGGCATCTACCTGTGAACCCGTGTCTATGGCCCTCTGAGTCTCGTGGACGAATAGCGCGAGCTGGGTTTCACACGACCGTCTTTTTCGAAACCCATGCTGATTCCTATAGAGTAGATTTCTAGTCTCCAGAAAAGTCATTATACTCGAACATAATACGTGTTCCAGAATTCTACAACTGATCGACGTTAGAGATATAGGTCTATAGTTCTGCACATCTGTTCGACGTCCCTTCCTTTCAACGCTACGCTCTTCTAGAGACCTACGGTACACCGCTGCAAGAAGGGGGCAAGTTCCTTCGCGTGCTCTGTGTAAAATCGAACTGGTATCCCATCAGGTCCAGCGGCCTTTCCTCTTTTGAGCGATTTTAATTGTTCCTCTATCCCTCTGTCGTCTATTTCGATATCTACCGTTTTGTCATCCGTGTGACAATCTAGAGTAGGAACTACAGTGCAGTCTTCCTCTGTGAAACAGCTTTGGAAAAAGACATTTAGTATTTCGGCCTTTAGTCTGTCATCCTCTGTTTCAGTACCATTTTGGTCACAGAGTGTCTGGACATTTTGTTTTGATCCACCTACCGCTTTGACATAAGACCAAAATTTCTTAGGATTTTCTGCCAAGTCAGTACATAGAACTTTACTTTCGAATTCATTGAACGCCTCTCGCATAGCCCTCCTCACACTACATTTCGCTTCGCGTAATTTTTGTTTGTCTGCAAGGCTTTGGCTATGTTTATGTTTGCTGTGAAGTTCCCTTTGCTTCCGCAGCAGTTTTATAACTCGGTTGTTGTACCACGGTGGCTCTTTTCCATCTCTTACGAACTTGCTTGGCACATACGCATCTAACGCATATTATACGATGGTTTCGAACTTTGTCCACTGATCCTCAACACTATCTGTACTTGAGACAAAACTTTTGTGTTGAGCCGTCAGGTACTCTGTAATCTGCTTTTTGTCACTTTTGTTAAACAGAAAAATTTCCCTACCTTTTTTAATATTTCTATTTACGGCTGATGTCATCGATGCCGTAACCGCTTCATGATCGCTGATTCCCTGTTCTACGTTAACTGTTTCAAATAGTTCGGGTCTGTTTGTCACCAGAAGGTCTAATATGTTATGGCCACGAGTCGGTTCTCTGCTTAACTGCTCAAGGTAGTTTTCAGATAAAGCACTTAAAAAAATTTCACTGGATTCTTTGTCCCTGCCACCCGTTATGAACGTTTGAGTCTCCCAGTCTATATCCGGCAAATTAAAATCTCCATCCAGAACTATAACATGGTGGGGAAATCTACTCGAAATATTTTCCAAATTATCCTTCAGGTGCTCAGCCACAACAGCTGCTGAACCAGAGGGCCTGTAGAGACATCCAATTACCATGTCTGAGCCTGCTTTAACAGTGACCTTCACCCAAATCACTTCACATTTCGGATCTCCGTCAATTTCCTTCGATACTATTGCACTTCTTATCGCTATAAACACGCCTCCCCCTTCACTGTCCAGCCTGTCTCTGCGGTATACATTCCAATCTGAGTTTAGGATTTCATTACTGTTTACGTCTGGTTTCAGCCAACTTTCTGTTCCTAGTACTATATGGGCGTTGTGACCGTTTATTAATGAGAGCAGTTCTGGGACCTTTCTATAGACGCTCCTGCAGTTTACTATTAGCACATTAATATTGTTATTCCCTGTTGCATTTTGCCTACTCCTACCTTGCCGCGTCTCAGGAGGCGTCTTGTCGCGCCTAGGGAGGGAATTCTCTAACCTAAAATACCCCCATGTGCATTCCACACGTACTCCGCTTCCGGCGTGTAGTGCACGCCTGACCTATTCAGGGGGACCCTACATTTCTCCACCCGATAGCCGAGGTCGAGAAATTTGCACCCCAGATCTCCGCAGAATCGTCTGAGCCTCTGGTTTAAGCCTTCCATTCGGCTCCAAACTAGAGGACCGCGATCTGGGAACGATACTACAAATAGTTAGCTCTGATTCCACCCCGCGAGCGAGGCTTTCCGCCTTCACCAATTCCGCCAACCGCCTGTACGAACTGAGGATGACCTCTGAACCCAGACGGCAGGAGTCATTGGTGCCGACATGAGCAACAATTTGCAGTCGGGTGCAACCAGTGCTCTCTACCGACGCCGGTAGGGCCTCCTCCACATCTCGGATGAGACCCCCCGGCAAGCAGACAGAGTGAACACTGGCCTCCTTCCCCGACCTTTCTGCTATTTCCCTACGGGGCTTCACCACCCGCCTAACGTTGGAGCTCCCAATAACTAATAAACCCCTCCCCCCCGTGTGCCTGCTCGGACCTTGCTGAAGGAGCAGCTACATGTCCACTCACAGGCAGAGCGGGCGATGCCACACGGCCAGCCTCCACATTTACCCTCCGCCTCGTGCGCCGCGAACGCCACTGAACCCGCCACTCCCCTTGGGGAGAGGGTGGCCCAACCGCGCCCGGTACCCGCGAAGATGTCTCGACCGCAGGGACAGTGGGTGAAGCATGTAACACCTGGGGTGTACCTTGCGATGCACCAGACTGCCGCTACACTCCGAGGCAGCAGCCTGAAGACGGCTGACCGCGGCCATCAACACGTTCAGCTGTTCGCGAACAGTGGCCAGCTCGTCCTGCGTCCGTGCACAGCAGTCACACATCCTATCCATCCTAAGGCTCTGAGCACTATGGGACTTCTGTGGTCATCAGTCCCCTAGAACTTAGAACTACTTAAACCTAACTAACCTAAGGACATCACACACATCCATGCCCGAAGCAGGATTCGAATCTGCGACCGTAGCGGTCACGCGCTTCCAGACTGAAGCGCCTTTAACCGCACGGCTATCCATACTAAGGTATCAATTTACTGAAGAGAGTTAATCAACTTTTAACTAGACTGCTAATTCACTAAAGGCGGCTGATTATTGACTAAACTGCGATTGCTAGCTACTTCTTGTAGAAAACAATGAAAATAGCACTACCTGTCTCTGGACTGTATTGAAAACAAACACTAGCACTACTGGCACTATGGTTGACTAAAGGGACTCTCTCTGTATTCAAAACAAACACGAAATCTATGGAACACTATTAATAGCACTCGACAATTAAAGCTTCCTAAAAGCAAAAACACACGGAAGAAGAAGTGACAAGTAAGAAAAATACAGTTAATACTTAAATTAAGGTAGCTCGCTGCACAGCAGAGGTGAAGCAGACTGCGGTTAGGACGACACTGACACTACGTGATACATATTTATGTCAAACTTTGAACGCGATTTTCTCAAAACCGTGTTTTTCGGTATGGTTGTCGTCGCCCACGCTACACTTTTAATCCGATTTTAATGATTTTTGGTCTCCTTTGAAGCAAAGTGAATTCTCTTCATTTAATCGGAGCCGATTTTTTTATGTTAATATTTATTTTTTTTTTCGAGCCAAAAAAGAGGGTCCAAAAACTGACATTTTTTCAAATATCTACTATTTCGCCAATTTTTTTTTTTTGCAAAAACCCTACGATTAACTAAAATTACATATGTAAGGATCAATGTGATATGTCAATTTCATGTTTCAGATAACCACAACCGGAATTACAGCGACAACTGTCTAGCTACCTCCTTTCAGAGCTACCCTGGGAAAATCCCTATTACACAGTGAAGATATTAACATTCTTCACTAAATATACCAATAAGAAACGTCAATGTATACTTCATTGCAGCGAACCCCATTTTTTTTCTACTACATTCCAGTATGGAGGAAAAAAACCCTCAATCTGAGCAATATTTTCTCCCGTCACCCTGTCATTTCCCCTTAACGAGACTTGGGGGAAGTAGAGACTACAAGAGGACTCATCAAATTACGGAAGGGATAATAAAATAGAGATATAAGCGGTACCAGCGTTTGGACGGATCTTGCAATGGCGAGAATGCACGCGAAACTGCTTACTGCAGGAATGTGCAATGCGCTCGATATCTGTTAGGGGCCAATAAGCTTCGCGGCGATCGAGGCCCTCCATCCGCATAATACGCGGTGCAGTAGAGGCGGTGTAGTGATGATGCGTGACTCGGAATGTGTTACGAGAACGACGACTTGCGTTATCGGAAGTCGATAACGCGATGAGTAATAAATGCCAAGGGGTGAGTCAAATTTTCTCGCCGAGAGTTCCGTCCATCTACTATAAACGGAACGCAGCGAAGGAGGGGATCTTGGGCAGCAATCTTGTTGATATCTGTCGCCTTCAGTTTATATGCCAGTACCCATTTCTCTTCTAGACGAAAACATACTACTTCCTGAGTTTGGAAACTTATGACTGGGTCCACGAAAAGTTGTAGAAAGGCACCGTTATTTGTATTTTTGTTCTTTTGTAAAGGATGGGCAAAACAAAACTGTCGCAAAAAATATTTCATGCACCTTAAGACAGGAAAACCATATTACTTCATCCGTACTTGAAGCAGATGACGTAAGTTGAGTTGCCTGCCCTAGGATGGATGAAATATTTTCTGGCCAGCTTTGTTATGCCAACCATCGCTTAAAAGTGGCGCACCTTGTCTGAGAAATGTGGAGGGAGATGAACAAAGGTAATAATTTTTTTAAAGATAGAACCGCCATCTGACTATACAATAGGTTGTACTCCACAATCTAGATTTCGGACATTATTAAGTGTTACAAGCATAAAAAATCATTAGACATGACTATAAAATGACGAAGACCTATGTTCTACTCTAGTCGACTGATTTTTGATACTTGTAACACTTGATAATGACCTAAGGCGGAAATCTAGATTGTGGAATAAAACCTGTTGTATAGTCAAATGGCGGTTATAACTTTCAAAAAGCTTTATATAACTGTGGCTCCGCACCAAAGTAAAATCATTAAAGGTAATAATATCTTATGATCTGCTGTTAGGAAAAAGAAATTCCTGCCGTGAAGATTGCATGAAGTTTCCGAATAGCGAAGATAATTATTAGTGCTTCTCTTGAAGTCTAGTAATAATTTTGCTGTATCAGCGTCTTCCAAGCATAGGTTCATAGGTTATTGGCTGTATCCCAGACATTCTTTCCCTATGCAGTGTTGAAATGGAATTACCTGAGGCAGGAGTTGTAGCGTGACGCCTGTTTCATTGACACGTTAACATCATGAAAAGTTATGCTGGACGTTTATGTCATATTTAAGCAGCTTGAAAAAATCGTCTCGTTTAAAACTTGTCCATACTGTTAAGAGAGCATTGTATCATATTTGTATAATATCCTAACTACAACAGGCTGAACAAATTGAATTGTTTAAATGTTAAACGAGTTTCTACGTAAAACGCGCAAATTTTTCAATGTTCCAGGTTCATAGCTCATGTGATATTAAAATCAGCAGTAAGATATTTATGCAGATTTCCTTTTCGCTAACGTAGCTTTTCCAAAAAGCTTTGGAAAGCACCTTGACACTTACATCGAACGGGAAACCTTTATATCTCGATAAAGAAAAATGCGTGTTGACTACTGGCTTACTGTGATTTACAGTTATGTAATAATTGTAAATATATAGTAGGAGATACCTGTTAGCGGCGCTAGCACCCTTTGAACTTAGGGGAAAGATGCATTAGACGAGTAAAGTGATCAGTTACGGAAACGTGATTGTAACATTAAAAACATTCCATAGGCGTTACTTACCATCACCTCAACAGACGACGAGTAATAATGTGATCCATGTTAGCATCGGTCTGAAAATTACTGAGTCGAAACTTACGAAGTCAGTTTATTATAGGAACATACAAATCGTTGTTTGTAATACGTAGTGAATTATTTTTCTAAGTCGTGGTTAACAGGAAATGTTCGATAGTTATAATCAGTATCCCCGTTCCTGACTCTTCAATGAATTCAACACCCGCGTATAAAACAGCTCAAAACAAATGATTACATTACAAATGAGCTGATATGTTTTATACTTGCGGGTAAGCATGTAAGACCATTACGGTTCAAGAGATTAATTCTACACTACGCTTATGTTGGATTTATTTGTGTATTATGTTTGAAATTTCTTGGAAGTCGCTATGTGTTCCCATTATCAAACACTGGATTAGTATAGAGTGAGTTAATACTGTCACAAGGCATATACCACAGTTTCTAATTTTAATACTTGAGTTATTGTGTTGAACCTTCAAAGTGACAGCATTTTTAACTACTGGAACTGAATGACCAGATGACTATTTTAGCTGTTTATTTATATATATAATGAAATATGGACCACTGAGAATTCCAGCAATGTAGTTCGAAGCTCCAACACCAGAGATTTGTAGTGAACCCGTAAGCACACATGGTCAGTGATGGATTAATGAGCCGTTATTACTGTTATATAGCTAGGGAAGGCCGAAATGCACGCTATAAGCTCACGCAGGATGGCGTGAGGTCTGAAACAGGATACGTAATGAATGCTATAAAGAAAAGTACGTAGCTGCTGGAATACTTAACTTTAATCCATCATTTGTATACATCGTTCTTGATGAGACATGCTTCATACGATAACTATCAATTGCTATGGCGCCTTGCTAGGTCGTAGCCATTGACTTAGCTGAAGGCTATTCTAACTATCTTCTCTGCAAATAAACGAGGCTTCGTCAGTGTTGCATCGCTAGCTAAGTCGTCCATACAACTGGGACGAGTGTTAGTAAGTCTCTCGAGACCTACCGTGTGGTGGCGCTCGGTCTGCGATCACTGACAGTGGCGACACGCGGGTCAGACATGTACTAAATGGACCGCGGCCGATTTAAAGCTACCACCTAGCAAGTGTGGTGTCTGGCGGTGACACCACAATTACCTTCTTCATCCGGACTGCCCAGCGCTGTTCGCAAGGGGGGTGCACTCAGCCCTTGTGAGACAAACTGAGGAGCTGCTTGATTGAGAAGTAGCAGCTACGGTCACGAAAAGTGACAACGGCCTGGAGAGCGGTGTGCTGACCACATGCCCCTCCTTATCCGTATCCAGTGATGCCTGTGGGCTGAGGATGACACGGCGGCCGGTCAGTACCGTTGGGCCTTCACGGCCTGTTCGGACGGAGTAGTATTACCTCCTTCCCTGCTTATCTACCCAGCCGGTGAGGCCGAGCGGTTCTAGGCGTTTCAGTCCGGAACCGCACTGGTGCTACGGTCGCAGGTTCGAATCCTGCCTCGGACATGGATGTGTGTGATGTCCTTAGGTTAGTTAGGTTTAAGTAGGTCTACGTCTAGGGAACTGATGACCTCAGATGTTAAGTCTCACAGTGCTTAGAACCATTTGAACCTGCTTAACTGCAATATCTTGCACGGTACTTCTCAAAGACATAGTCACCATAACCTGGGAAGCAATGTTCGCACACGTACAGTATTGCTACATGCTGGATCCTGTCACACTTTGGGCCTATTGATCGTGGACATCTGCAGCAGACTATCCCTGACAGGATGACACTTATCGAAACTGGAGAATATCTCCTCGCAAGAATTCCCAATGGTATTTTTATAGGGCTCGCAGCGGAATGCTTAGCTTTTAGTGAGAGGCTGTATTTAATTACTGTGAAACAGGCTATGGATTTTATATCAACTAAATAAAGAGCTGGATATTTCTTGGGGATGTCAGCTATTTTTTATTGTAGACATATTCTGTCAGAGAAAATAACAAACTGAGTTCAAAAATTTTACGAAACCACGCATACAACTATCATGCTCACTTGGTAAATTATGGATATTCTCATTCACTAGTTTTTTATCGAAGAGTAAATATTATCAACATGTTACAAGACAAATTAAACAGTCCTGAACTTGTTATACCTGTATAATCTGCACCGTTCGCAGATAACCGAGGTTGAACTCATATTTCTGACACCACACCATTGATGGCGTGACCCACTTCACGGGGCGGACATTCGTTACGTTACCGGACGTTCGAAGTGATTCATGTCTCCTTAATATATCATCTGTGTATCCTAAATTCGTCATAAAAGAGAAACAGTCCATGGCACATCCCCTCAGATTCGGTGGTAAGAGACCCCAGTGGAGAGCCAGTCAAACACTGAACACCGATCATGCATGAAAACAGAAAGGTGTAATGAACTGTGAAAGAAAAAGCAAACTAGAAACAGTGAGTAGCCCAAGGACATGACGTGCAATAGAGAAGAGGCTCATAGAGCGATGGCTCTTGATACGTGGGCACAGACGAGCCGCATTCGAAACTCCCTTGTGCCATTTATTTTCGTTTTTACTTTTTTCACAACATTATGAGCTGTCTGTTCGGTCATAGAAATGTTTGTTCCCTTTCTGTAGTCTTGGCAGTTGTCATACCATACATTGGTTATAGAATGTGAGTCATTGAATAAGAATACGTTACCTTCGCAAGTAAACGTGATTAATAGTCAGCGCATGCGAGATACCGTATAGACGCAGAATGAGATTTTCACTTTGCAGCGGAGTGTGCGCTGATATGAAACTTCCTGGCAAATTAAAACTGTGTGTCGGGACCTTTGCCATTCGCGGGCAAGTGCTCTACCATCTGAGCTATCCAAGCACGATTCACGTCCCGTCCTCACAACTTTACTTCTGCCAGTACCTCTCCTGCGAATTCACGTTCATACGAACACCTAAATCACGCAAGGAAGCATACCTCACTGACTTACCAGGCGTCCGAATTACGTGCGTCGGTAACAGATTGCTATCAGATCACACATGTACTGTTGTCAGTAATGCCGTGTATGACACAACAGACGTGTTTTCCGGTGGAGGATTTAACTGACCTATCGTCTTGTCATCAAGCGTTTGCAGTTCCCATTCTAAAGCCACTTCCCTTCGGTTGCTAATAAAGTAAGAAAACAGTTATGCAGAATCAATTGTCGTTACAGGTCCCTCCCATCCCTCTTTGTGGAAACGGACGTTACACCATGACACAGACACAAATTTGAATACAGCAAACAGCGACGAAAAAAATTGGCAGGAAGGAGGTTTGGGATGCCGTTCGTTTGCTTTATAATTCGACGCCGTGACAGCCTTTCTTTCTTTTTTTTCTTTTAATTTTGTTCAGTATTGCTCGTTTTCGTTTTGATCTGGGCGAACGTTACATGACATCCGTTCAAGATGATTGTTGATTCCTTTACTCAGTTTTTAATTACAGAAGATAATCGACTGTCTGATCGAGCTACCGTGCCGGCATAACCACGACGCGTTTCCTCTGCCACCATCTTACATTTGCTTCGATGGTTCACTGTTTCTCCTCTGCTTTTTTTTCACAGTTCAGTACACCTTCTTTCTGTTTTAATGATTGATCCTTGTTCAGTTTTTGACTGGCTGTCCACTGGGCCCTCTTACTGAGCCCTAAAGTACACCAGTGGCAAAAAACAGTCAATAACGTCAGTGCGCGATAGCAATGGAAATGTTACCGATGATGGTGACACTAAAGCTGAGCTACTAAATACAGTTTTCCGTAATTCCCTCACGAAAGAAGACGAAGTAAATATTCCAGATTTCTAAACCAGAACAACTGTTAGCATGAGAGACATAAAAGTAGATATCTTAGGCGTTGCAAAACAACTCAAATCACTTAAGAAAGGCAAGTCTTCCGGTCCAGATGGTATACCAATTAGGTTCCTTTCTGTGGTGTCACTGCCAGACACCACACTTGCTAGGTGGTAGCCTTTAAATTGGCCGCGGTCCGTTAGTATACGTCGGACCCACATGTCGCCACTATCAGTGATTGCAGACCGAGCGCCGCCACACGGCAGGTGTAGTCTAGGGAGACTCCCTAGCACTCGCCCCAGTTGTACAGCCGACTTTGCTAGCGATGATTCACTGCCTACAGACGCTCTCAATTGCAGAGACGACTGTTTAGCATAGCCTTCAGCTACGTCATTTTCTACGACCTAGCAAGGCGCCATATTCAGTTACTACAAGTAATATCTTCAAGAATGTATTCTGGACAGATAATATTGTGACTCATGTACCGTCAAGAGCGACGTTCATCATTAATAGATTAAAGTTAAATATCAAACTAATTACGTCCGCTTTCTGATTTCTAATTCCTTGTCATGTTCCAGACCTCACGCCAGTATAGTTCTTCCCTCCTCACGCCAGCCTGCGTGAGCTAAAACGCGTGCATTTCGGCCTCTGCTCGTAACACGGTGATGGCTCTTCTGCCAACACAGCGCTTTCAGAGTATGCAGACACAATAGCGCCTTTCTTAGCAGTCATATACAACTGCTCACTTGACGAAAGGTCTATACCTAGAGACTGGAAAGTATCACAGGTCACACCAATATTCAAGAAAGGAAGTAGGAGTAACCCATTGAATTACAGACCTATATCACTGACCTCAATTTCCAGTAGGATTTTGAAACATATACTGAACTCGAACATTACGAATCACCTTGAAGAAAATGACTTACTGATACATAACCAACACGGATTCAGAAAATATCGTTCTTGTGCAACACAGCTAGTTCTTTATTCCCATGAAGTAATAAGTGCTGACGACAAGGGATCTCAGATCTATTCCATATTCCTAAATTTCCAGAAAGCTTTTGATACCGTTCCTCACAAGCGACTATTAATCAAACTGCGTGCATATGGAGTATCTTCTCAGTTGTGTGACTGGATTCGTGATTTCCTCCCAGAGACGTCACAGTTCGTAGTGATAGACGGTAAATCATCGAGTAGAACAGAAGTGATATCTGGCGTTCCGCAAGGTAGTGTCATAGTCCCTCTGCTGTTCCTGATTTATATAAATGATCTAGGTGATAATCTGAACAGCCCCCTTAGATTGTTTGCAGATGACGCTGTAATTTATCGTCTAGTAAAATCATCAGACGATCAATTCCAGTTACAAAATGATCTAGAGAGAATTTCTGTATGGTGCGAAAAGTGGCAATTAGCACTAAACAAAGAAAAGTGCAAGGTCATCCACATGGGTACTAAAAAAATCCGATAAATTTTGGGTACACGATAAATTGAACAAATCTAAGGGCTGTCAATTCGATTAAATAACTAGGAATTACAATTACGAGCAACTTAAATTGGAAAGACCACATAGATAATATTGTGGGGAAGACGAAACAAAGACTGCGCTTTGTTGGTAGAATACTTAGAAGATGCGACAAACCCACTAAAGAGACAGCCTACGTTACACTTGTCCGTCCTCTGCTGGAATATTTCTGCGCGGTATGGGATCCTTACCAGGTAGGATTGACTGAGGACATAGAAAAAGTGCAAAGAAGGGCAGCTTGTTTCGTGTTATCGCCCAATAGGTGTGAGAGTGTCACTGATATGATACGCGAGTTGGGGTGGCAGTCATTGAAACAAAGGCGGTTTTCTTTGCGGCGAGATCTATTTACGAAATTTCAACCACTAATTTTCTCTTCCAAAAGCGAAAATATTTTGTTGTCACCCACCTACGTAGGGAGAACATCATAATAAAATAAGAGAAATGAGAGCTCGAATGGAAAGACTTAGGTGTTCCTTTTTCCCACGCGCGATTCGAGAGTGGAATGGTAGAGAAGTAGTATGAAATTGATTCGATGAACCCTCTTCCAGGCACTTAAGCGTGAATTGCAGAGTAACCATGTAGATGTAGATGTAAATCTGAGAGAGGTGCGATGGGGAGTTTCCCTTGCAAGAGGGCCTCCAATGTCATTTTGGACTATATACATGAAAACGGATTTAGTTACCATAAATAAATGAAAATAAATGAGACAGCGCGCAGACAAAATGTTAAGCTCCTCTAGCTTCGTTACGCCAGACAATCACAGCGCAAGTACTTCTGTTGGCGCAATGTCACACGAGAGCTGCATGAAGGTAGCGGCATTCGGAGCAGTTGCCTCATTCCACTTTGTGAAGTCCTCTTTTCTTTTAAGTCATCAGTCTTCTGACTGGTTTGATGCGGCCCGCCATAAATTCTTGTCCATTGTCAACTTTTCCATCTCGGAGTAGCACATGCTGCCTACTTCTTCAATTAATCTGCTAGATGTATTCCAATCTCCGTCTATCTCTACAGTTTTTACCCACTACAACTCCCTCTAGTACCATGTAAGCTATTCCATTATGTCTTAACGGATGTCCTATCATCCTGTCCCTTCTTATTAATGTTTTCCATATATTTCTTTCCCCGCCGATTCTCCGGGGATTCTCGTCACTGCATACCTTATCAGTCCAACTATTTTTCAACATTCTTCTGTAGCACCACATCTCAGATGCTTCGACTCTCCGGTTTTCTCATAGTCCATGTTCCACTACCATCCAGTGCTGTGCTCCAGGCGTATATTATCAGAAATTTCTTCGTCAAATTAAGGCCTATGTTTGATAGCAGTAGACATCTCTTGGCCAGAAATGACATTTTTGTCAGTACTTGTCTGCTATTTATGTCCTACTTGCTCCGTTCGTCATGGATTATTTTGCTGCCTAGTTAGCAGTATTTCTTAACTTCATCTACTCCGTGCTCACCAATCCTGATTTCTGCTACTTCTCATTACTTTCGTCTTTCTTCGATTTACTCTCTGTTCACATTCTGTACTCATTAGACTGTTCATTCCATTCAGCAGATCCTGTAACTTTTCTTCACTTACACTTAGGGACAAATACATCGGAGATGCATAAAAAAACGTGAAAAAATCGAAAAAGAAATAATTTTCAAAGTGAGATGGCATCCAGCACTTCGAAACCCTGTACGTGTGCGAACATTTCTTCCCAGGATATGGTGACTGTCTCTCAGAAATACAGAGCAAAATGTTGTAGTTAAGCAGGGAGGAAAGTAATACCGATACAGTAATCCATTACTGACTATGTCTACTTACAGGTTCACTACAAATCTCTGTTGATGGCGCTTCAAACTACAGTGCCAGAATTCTCAGTGGCCCGTATTTAATTATCTATATAACTAAACGGCTAAAATAGTCACCTGGTCATTCTGTTAGAGCAGTTAAAAATGCTGTCATAATCCAAACATTTAAAAGTATAATCCTACTTTGAAGTTTTAACACAGTATGTCAAATATTAAAAGTAGAAACTGCACAATAAGTCGACTATTGACATTAGAATCTACACAATAAGTCAAGTATTAACATTAGAATAGTCGTGTATTAAAATCAGGAACTGTGTATAAGCCTTCAGGCAGTGTAACTCATGGATCGTAAATTATCCACACCACACTAATCCAGTGTTTGAGTGTCATCAGCGAATCTTATCACTGATATCTTTTCACACTAAATTTTAATTCCACTCTTCAACCTTTCTTTTATTTCCGTCGTTGCTTCTTCAAAGCACATACACCCTCTGTAATCCGAGCACTTCGTTCTTGATCTTCCACTCTTATTGTGCACATTGATTATTAACCGTAATCCCCCATAGCTTAACCCTATTTTTCTCAGAAGTTCGAATGTCTTGCACAATTTGACTTTGATGAACGTTTCCTGTAGGTCGATAGATACTGTGAACGTGTTTTGATTTTTCTTTATCCTGGCTTCCACTGTCAACCTCAACGTCAGAACTGCATCTCTGGTGCCTTTACCTTTCCTAAAGCCAGACTGATCACCATCTGAGACATCCTCAAGTTTCCTTTCCATTCTTCTGTGTATTTTTTCTTGTTAGGAGCTTTCATGCACGAGCTGTTAAGCCGACTGTGAGATAATTCTCACACTTTTCAGGTCTAGCAGTCTGCGGGATTGTGTGGATGATGTTTTTCCAAAAATCAGATGGTATAACGCCAGACTCATACATTCACCACACCAATGTGGGTAGTCGTTTTCCTTCTGCTGTCGATCATGATTTCTTCGCAGTTACCTTCTTTATACCTAGGTTTTCATTTCCAACTTCTGTGGATGCCCTTTTATAGATGTCCATTCCTGTTCAACTGTGCTGCCATTCCTTATGACAGTATCTATAGTTTGTTCGAGCCTATCTCTTCATTCCTTAGTACTTCCGTATCCCACTTTTGCGCAATGATCATTTCTGGCTTGTCTCTTAAATTTCAACCTGCTCTTCCAAACTACTAAACTGTGATCTGCATCAATATCTACTCCGGGGTACACCTTATAATCCAGTATCTGATTTCAGAATCTCTGCCTGATCATGATGTAACCCAGCTTCCAGTATCTGCCGGCCTTTCCCGTGTGTATCTCCTCCTCTTGTGATTCTTGATCAGAATATTCGCTATTACTAGTTGATACTTTCTGAAGAACTGAGTTACTCCTTCTCCTCTCTTATCGCTAGTATCAAGCCCATATTGTTCTATCACGCCTTCTTCTACACCTTCCCCTACAACCACATTCCAGTTCCCCATGACTATTAGACTTTCGTCTCCCTTTATGTATCGATCAATATCGTCATATATTTTTATTGTTATGTCTTTTCATCTTCAGCTCGTGAGATCGGCATGTATATATGAACTACTGCTATCGGTGTTAGTTTGCAGTCGATTCTGATGAGAATAACTATCAATGAAGTGTTCACAGTAGCGCACTCTATGCACTAACTTCCTATTCGTAACGAATCCCACTCCCCTTATACCATTGTCTGCTGCAATTGATATTATCCTATAGTCGTCCGGCCAGAAATTTTTGTCTTCTTTCCATTTCATGCCACTATATCTAGACTGAGCCTTAGAATTTCCCTTTTTAGATTGTCTAGCTATCCTAATAACGTTCAAACTTCTGACATTAAAAGCCCCGACTCATAGAACATCCGTTAGTTGGTGTTTAGTCTTTTACTTATGTTCGCCTCCCCCTTGCCAGCCCCCTCCCGGAGATCCGAATAATTTATTAGTCCGGAATCTTTTGGCAAAGGAGAGACCATCATGAAGTCATACATCTGCTTTAATTGCTTCTATCAATCTAGCGCAATTTGAGGGACTAAAGTAATGAATTCAAAGTCCAGAAATGCTACACAGACTAACTTCTGACTGTGTTGAAGGTGATTAGAATAATGAGGTCGTATCATATGCAAATACTGTTTGTGTAGTCTGTAAACGATTCTTAAAACGTCTCGTAATGGTCATCTATGTTCATTTATGAAGTGAGATTGGGGATCGTGTCCGCATGATTTTGTCATATTACGGGGAGGAACGTTTGTTTTCACGCAAGATTTAATGTTCTCTGAATGATTTGGTAGATTGATGGTTGCCCTCTGATGTGAGTGTTCTACGTATAGTAGGGAGCTCTTGTTATATCCTGAAACTGTTTTGTAGAATGAAATTTTCACTCTACAGCGGAGTGTGCGCTGATATGAAACTTCCTGGCAGATTAAAACTGTGTGCCGGACCGAGACTCGAACTCGGGACCTTTGCCTTTCGCGGGCAAGTGCTCTACCAACTGAGCTACCCAAGCACGACTCACGCCCCGTCCTCACAGCTTTAATTCCGCCAGTACCTCGTCTCCTACCTTCCAAACTTTACAGAAGCTCTCCTGCGAACCTTGCAGAACTAGCACTCCTGAAAGAAGGATATTGCGCAGACATGGCTTAGCCACAGCCTGGGGGATGTTTCTAGAATAAAATTTTCACTCTACAGCGGAGTGTGCGGTGATATAAGTAAAGCTGTGAGGGCGGGGCGTGAGTCGTGCTTGGGTAGCTCAGTTGGTAGAGCACTTGCCCGCGAAAGGCAAAGGTCCCGAGTTCGAGTCTCGGTCCGGCAGACAGTTTTAATCTGCCAGGAAGTTTCTGTTTTGTAGAATTTTCAAACGTGTTGGCGGCCGTGGGCCACATCTTCGAATCATAGGGATTGGCTAGAAGTATGATGACACTACAGATGGTCAGTTTTGCGTAGTCTTACTAGAGTCCATTACTCAGGTTGTAATGTTGATAAAGATGGGCCACACGTCTTGTTGACTGCAACGGTTATTTGTGGTCTCCAAGTACCTCTCTTTTTTTTAATATTTCCAATCTGTATGAGTTATTCACGCCAAGCTAAGTCCGTGCCATTAGTTGTAAGTTAGCGGTTGGAGAGCTTGAGGTTAGAGATGATCGGAATGGCTTGTTTCACTTTCACCTTCCAGACACTGGACCTCTGGGTGGTTGTTGTTAATGATGGGACACACGTGAGAGTTTCTTGCTCTGACACTGTATCGAACTCTCAGTTGGTACTCGCAGAATTGTATACACTAGGGGCGAATTTATGCTGATAGCTAGTGTCTGACAGTTGCCTGGGAGTGCTTCCTCCAAGTGCCATTGTCTTAAGACAGCACATGCCGGGAGCGTTTACACACAGCAGGGTGAGAGTGTCTGGAAGGGCTCAGAGATCACTCTACGAGAGATTTTCCTGTCGTTCTGTGCCTGAGGGAAGAGATTGCTATGAAAGAGCGTCGGGCTGCAGATGCACTTTTATTGCTTTTAGTTGCAAGGCAAAAACGTAAACGACCGTGTTCGTGTCAGATAAGAGAGCGGATTAGACGGAGGGATGATTTTGGAGCGTACAAGAATCCCACTGTAGAAATAATCTCACTGTAGAGCCTGTGATGGAAAATCCCCAATATCACAATTTTACGAGAACACCAGCGACTGAGACGGAATAAATGCTCTTCATAAGTGGGCCACAAATTGCCACTCTAAACACTACTATGCGTAAATCCGATACTGTTAAGGTCAGACTGCTTGTGACACTAATATTTCTAGCATCAGGTACGTTTATACGCTTTTAAATTTGATAAAATCACAGTTACGTTGAAATAAAACCACACTAATTTCACCTTGATACCTGTTCACGTTCAAATACCAAATAGGGCAGATATGTGATAAATGAAGCGTTTTCTGGAAGTAGATTTACTTCAACGTTTTTACTTTATTGAGGTAAAGAACTATTCGTAAATTCCTGAATATCTCTTCTTCAACACTCAGTATAATAATATAATCAATAATTACCATGGCATACAAAATTATAGATACGGTACATCTGTATTACTTCACGTTAAATGGGAATTTTCTGAGTAACGATTAAGTCTATCGTATATCAGACTTTTCAAGACTTCATTCGTTACTGTCCAGTTTCATACAGCGAAAAATTCTCAGTAACTAGTCTCCGGGACCAAACGAAAAGTTTTGAGCATATTTAAGGGAGGACACGCTTAGCCTGACGATCATTTGCGTCAGTTCGTGAAGGAAATAACAAATCCAAAGATCGGGCTTGCGCTGACACGCATTTCCGCAGCAATAGCAATTGGCGGTAAGAAAATGCAAGACAGAGGTAGAGAAGTGATACATTTGCGCGCCTCTTAACGTACGGCAAAATTCAGCATACAGGGTGTCAATAAATTAGTGAAAAGGGTAAATGACTTACAGAAATGCATGACACAGCACTGAATCTTCTATTTCTGCCTAACTCTATTAGTTTCCAACGTCTCACTAAGTGGCATGTACAAATGAATTATTCCAACAGTCATCATGGAGTCACATAACGGTACAGAGCGTGCGCAGAGTTGTTTATGGTTTCTTGAATCCAAATGTCGTACTACAGTCTAGAAGCAATTCAGGACTAAGTATCACAAGCCAGCAGTTCGAAGACGAACTGTTATTAATTGCAACAATCGTTTTTCGCGCTGTAACCTGTAACAAGATTTACAGTTATTTGTTTCTTGCCGAGTCAACTGTAACTGGCTTGAGGATTATCTAATGTCTTATAATCTAACGCCTAAATTACAACAGGATAGCGGCACAGAATTTATTTTGCAGCAGGATGGCACCCTACCACATCATCGTTATGAAACTGTCGCGTTTATCCGTAGGAATGTGCCGACTTTGACTGAACCTGGTGGAACAACATTGTGGCCACCACGATCGCCGTATTTAACCCCAATCGATTTTTACGTACGCGATTACATTAAAGAGAGAGTGTTTGTTCCTCCGCTTTCGAGAAACCTTGACAAACTGCGACAACGGACAACACAAGCTGTTCCCACCATACATCAAGATTTCCTTAATAGGATGTAGCAGGAAACTGCTTACAGGTGAGACGTTTGTAATGTCACAAAAGGTAGACACACTTAACATTTATAAATAAAACTTGAAGATATACTGCACTCTGTACTGTATCAAACATTCCTGTAAGTCATTTACCCTTTTCACAATCATAGGTTACTTTTGTATAACCGATTTTCGGGGTGAAAAGTAAATTAGTTACAAACTACTGCGTGCATACACTTTATTCAACGTGTAAACGTCACTACAGATATTCGGATCTAGGTTAAGACATGTTCGATGTCCCTGCCATCGTTGGTGATGATGTGGCGCAAGCGAATAGCGAAATTGTGCATGAGCCGATGTAGTGTCGGAACATCTATGCCGTCGATGACCTCCTGAATGGCTGTTTTCAGTGCAGCAATGATTTTGGTGTCATCGCCGTACACTTTGTCTTTGATATATCCCCACAAAGCGGAGTCCCATGTGTTCAGATCCGGCGAATATGGCGGCCAATCGGGACCCAAGCCAATGGCCACGGGGTACCCCAGAGCCAGAATGCTGTCCTCAAAGTGTTCCTCCAGGACATCACTCTCCCGCTTCGATGGAGTCAAGCTCCGGCTTGTATGAATCACATCTTGTCGAAATCTGGGTCACTTTGGATAATGCGGATGAAATCATCTTCTAAAACACTTCACGTACCGCTTGGTAGTCACTGTTCCATCAAGGAATATCTAACCGATTATTCCGTGACTAGACATTACACACCACTGGGCCACCCGTTGAGGACGAAGAGACTTCTCGGTCGCGAAATCTGGGTTCTTAGTTCCCTATATGCGCCAATTTTGCATATTAACGAACCCATGCAAATGAAAGTCGGCTTCGTCACTAAAGCAAACCATACATACGTTGAAACTTCCAGGCAGATTAAAACTGTTTGCCGAACCGAGACTCGAACGGGGCGTGAGTCGTGCTTGGGTTGCTCGCATGGTAGAGCACTTGCCCGCGAAAGACAATGGCCCGAGTTCGAGTCTCGGTCCGGCACACAGTTTAATCTGCCAGGAAGTTTCATATCAGCACACACTCCGCTGCACAGTGAAAATCTCATTCTGGAAACATCCCCCAGGCTGTGGCTAAGCCAAGTCTCCGCAATACCCTTTCTTCCAGGAGTGCTAGTTCTGCAAGGTTCGCAGGAGAGCTTCTGTGAAGTTTGGAGAGTAGGAGACGAGGTACTGGCGGAGGTAAATCTGTGAGGATGGGGCGTGAGTCGTGCTTGAGTAGCTCAGTTGGTAGAGCACTTGCCCGCGAAAGACAATGGCCCGAGTTCGAGTCTCGGTCCGGCACACAGTTTAATCTGCCAGGAAGTTTCATATCAGCACACACTCCGCTGCACAGTGAAAATCTCATTCTGGAAACATCCCCCAGGCTGTGGCTAAGCCAAGTCTCCGCAATATCCTTTCTTCCAGGAGTGCTAGTTCTGCAAGGTTCGCAGGAGAGCTTCTGTGAAGTTTGGAAAGTAGGAGACGAGGTACTGGCGGAAGTAAATCTGTGAGGACGGGGCGTGAGTCGTGCTTGAGTAGCTCAGTTGGCAGAGCACTTCCCCGCGAAAGGCAAAGGTCCCGAGTTCGAATCTCGGTCCGGCACACAGTTTAATCTGCCAGGAAGTTTCATATCAGCACACACTCCGCTGCACAGTGAAAATCTCATTCTAGAAACATCCCCCAGTCTGTGGCTAAGCCATGTCTCCGCAATATCCTTTCTTCCAGGAGTGCTAGTTCTGCAAGGTTCGCAGGAGAGCTTCTGTGAAGTTTGGAAAGTAGGAGACGAGGTACTGGTGGAAGTAAATCTGTGAGGACGGGGCGTGAGTCGTGCTTGAGTAGCTCAGTTGGTAGAGCACTTGCCCGCGAAAGGCAAAGGTCCCGAGTTCTAGTCTCGGTCCGGCACACAGTTTAATCTGCCAGGAAGTTTCATACCAGCACACACTCCGCTGCACAGTGAAAATCTCATTCTAGAAACATCCCCCAGTCTGTGGCTAAGCCATGTCTCCGCAATATCCTTTCTTCCAGGAGTGCTAGTTCTGCAAGGTTCGCAGGAGAGCTTCTGTGAAGTTTGGAAAGTAGGAGACGAGGTACTGGCGGAAGTAAATCTGTGAGGACGGAGCGTGAGTCGTTCTTGGGTAGCTCAGATGGTAGAGCACTTGCCCGCGAAAGGCAAAGGCCCGAGTTCGAGTCTCGGTCGGCACACAGTTTTAATCTTCCAGAAAGTTTCATATCAGCGCACACTCCGCTGCAGAGAGAAAATCTCATTCTGCATACATGCCTTCACTAATTCCCATCATGCCCTGCGACCATCCGTGCTGTTTAAAAGTCCTAACACAAACTGTTCAGAAGTGATGACGATTTTATTTGATGTAGTTCAATAGTTGTCATCTCGTATTACTACAAGAATTCAGCTAAACGTTTCACACTTCGCTGGACGCTTCTGACGCGGCCGTAACGTCTGACCTCTGGAGGGCAGCCTCCGACTGTAATGAATGCGTCCCCGACTGGATGCCCTCGAGAGCAGCTGTGTCGGACAGCCCTCACTCTGCTGTCCACAGGACGATGACAAATGGATGGCGCCGGGGGGCAGCGCGCAGCTGTGTCCGCAGCACCAGCTGTCTGCCATCGATCCGACCTTCTGCGCCTATGGCGTCCGGATTCGTACCACTTGTCGAGGAAGGACGAAAGGCTCAGTTCCACAGTCAAGTACGGTAAGGCAGAGTCGGTAGCATTTATAGTGGCTTAATATTGACGTCACCTTCAAAATGAAGGTAAAATCTTCAGCGTTGTTTGGTCGCGTCACATTTTTTCAGACAATCGACGTTTCGACCCCTCTTCTGGAACCATCTTCAGGATATTGTGGTAAAATGAATGACGTGTGACTATGGCCCCCCGTCGCGTAGAACGTTCGCCGGGTGTACGTCTTTCGATTTGACGCCACTTCGACGACTTGCGCGTCGATGGGAATGAAATGATGATAATGAGGACAACACAACACCCAGTCTCTAAGCGGAGAAAATCTCAGATCCAGCCGGGAATCGAACCTTTTTTTTTTTTTTTTTGTAACCATATATATTTATTTAAATATATTAACAAACGATACATTTAAATAAAGAAACATTTAATTCTATTATCCTGTTTCTAGAGTTGGTTAACATTACTTTCATTTTATAGGTTTTCGTTTGTATATTCTTTTCGTTTTTCTCTTATTGTTGTCCTTGAGCCCTTTTACATGGCCATTTGTCGTCTTTTTTGTTTGGGTAAAGCATTGCAGGACAGGCATAATAATTTATACGTAGCACCGACACATTGATTTTGAGTTCAAATTTCTGTGTGTCATGCACTTGTGATGCCACGTTCACATAGTGTATTCTGGTTTGATCTCTTCCTCTAGTTTGCACTGTTAGGTGGGACAGTATGAGGAAAAACATTAGCATGATAGATGGAGCAGAAGTGGAGGAAAAAAAATTTTTTACATCTGCTACAGATTGTACATAAATTGAAGAAAGAGGAAAAAAAAGTCGTATTATATAAGAGAAGCAGAGAGGAAAGTGTGAGTAAACAATATAAATTTTATAGGGCACATGGTATAGTAAATCATTCAAAAAATTTTTTTTGAGTTGTTGGCACTTTCCACTAAGTAATGCCTGCATCCTAGGCAATATAGTACAAAAATGAGGAAGAAAGAAAAAAAACTCACTGTTAGTACTACTGGGCATACTTTTGAACCCGGGCGCTTAGGACTGACATTCTGTCGCGCTGACCACTCAGCTACTGGGGGCGGGCGATATTGTGGCGTCCAATATAGAGTGAACACGTAGACCAGTGTCGCCTTCTCTCAAATGGGAGTTTTCCCGCGCTTGTGCTGGAGAAGTGGGATTATTGGGTAAGAATATTGGGCTACAATTGGTCTATCATTGGATAGAGAGAGAAGTTTCCCGTGCTGATGCCGAAGAAGATTGAAGAATTATGACGCGGCCTAACAGCACAGAGGATTTTTAACTTTAGTGTCAATGGCCACGAAAGTCTGCAGACTAAATATGAAGGTAACTGTCGATGTCACTGCTATATCTAGTCACTTAATTCTATATCTTACATCTGTTACTGTAACATCTTCTCAGTCTTCTTTAAGTTCACTCTTATTGACTGACAATGCGTCAAAGCACGTGATACAATTAAAAGAAAAAGAAAAAAGCTCAATAGAAGATTCTCCACAATGGAACACTCGGTTTCTGTGATGGCTGCCGTATTCTTGTCACCGTTCCAGGCAGTAGACTGCCAATCTCCTTCTTAGAGTTTATCCCGCCGTTCTCTATTTTCACAAATTTATTTTACGTGATGAATAAATGCGCTCCAATTGTGCTTTACAATACCTGTGTTTGGATAAAATCGTACACACGACCCGTGTTCAGGATGTAAATCCCATCTTCAGGCGTCTGACAGCGTACGAGAATATCATAGCAGTCATGTAAAAAATCCACCAAATTTATCGTATAGTATGTGACAGCCTGTGCGGTTGAGGTATGAAAAGATTTACTTGAGTCTGCTCCAGTTTGTATACACAGAGTGAGAAAAATAAAACTGGCCTGGAAGATGTTTACAATAAGAACGTCTTGCGAGTGGTCCTAGTTAGTGAATGTCACAGAAGACGCTGGAAATGCCCACCGCTGACGTCGTTGGCGAAATACGAGTAGGAGCTTTCCTGAGTTTTAACAGCAACATCAGTTTCAGTATCCTTCTCTACCTCTTCCGTTGTGTCAGGATCATTTGAGTGCACGCAACACTTCAGGATGCCCCACATATGAAGCATAACACGGCACCGGCCACCTCAAGCACTAGTGACAAGATTTACAAGGCGGTGTGCGCTGTTGTTGCGTCATGGTAAAAATATCTATACATTCGCTCATTTTATAGATGAGTACATGGACTTAACAGTTTCTGTATATATCGGTTAGCATTATCAGTCTGATGAAAGAATCGTATTACGAATCGAACACCGGACATCGAGCACCAAACATCGGTCTTGAGATAATACAACGTGATACGCCCTGCTAAACAGGCAGGACAGAACAGGTAGTAGGAATTGTGGAAGAGACCAGAATGAGTGGCTGTCAGTTACGCTCCAAACATAACACTTTATTTCGTTGTCCAAACATTACCGCGCAACTTCTAAGTTTGACTGTCAACAGAACACGTCTTTAATTCTAAAATGGCTGAAGGTCCATGAATTAAATACAACTGCTATAATTATCATTATTATTATTATTATTAATAATATTATTATTAGGCAGAAGGCTACAGGCTTTAACCTTAAATAGTATTTAACCAAGCTTGACTAGTCAGATAGATTAAGTTTTTAAAAGCGGCTGAAGGCTCATAAATCTAAAACAACAAAATTACAATAACCTTTCAATAGGCAGAAGGCTCAAGCTTTATGAGCAATAAGAAACATTACTTCAAACGGCTGAAAGCCTTTGACTAAAAATAACTGGAACCAATTTTCCAAGGCAGAAGGCCCAAGCTTTATGACCAATAAGAAACATTACTTCAAACGGCTGAAAGCCTTTGTTTATAAAAAACTGCAACCAATTTTCCAAGGCAGAAGGCCTAACGCTTTTAACCTTAAATAGTATTTAAGCCCAAGTGATGTAAGACCTGATAAGTAAGAATCGCAATATTTTAAAGCAGCTGAAGGCCCTTCATTTGAAGAACGACATAACTACAAAAAAAAAAAAAAAAAAAAAAGGTTCACATGCACTATGGGACTTACCATCTGAGATCATCAGTCCCCTAGAACTTAGAGCTATTAGAGCTACTTATACCTAACTAACCTAAGGACATCACACACATCCATGCCTTAGGCAGGATTCGAACCTGCGACCGTAGCGATCGTATGGTTCCAGACCAGGCTCATCCAAGGATTGCGCCCGGCGGGCGCGCCCACGCCCCGCGGGCGCCAGGCAGTGTAGTTCAGAGCCCTGTCCGCGACCGTGTGTCGCTAGTGTCGGCCTAGGAGCGGGAGAGAGAGAGAGAGAGAGAGAGAGAGAGAGAGAGAGAGAAAGCTGTAGAGCGAGTGAGACTGCACAGCACTGCTCTGCGCTGGACTGTCCCGCGATCAGATCTAACGTAAACAAAATATTCTATTTTAGAATTAATTTTATGTAAGGGATGTAGTCTCATTCTTACTGTTAGTAGTTAAAAGTAAGTATTTTTTTGTTATACTTCGTGCTACAATTCTTTGTATCCCTTTTCAGAGTTTAGAAATCGGATCCTTAGTTTGCTGTTTTGTACGTAATAATTTTAACTGACCAAGTTTCAAAACTTATTAAAATAGAATTAAGGTTATAAAGCTCCTTAATTCTTACAGCCAACATTGTTAAAGAAGACAATTAACATTTTACATGTTTTTCTTTTTCGAGGAAACGATTTTGTCTAAGCTTGGTACAATATTCTGTGAGACTGCTAACCTCAAAGAATTGGTCAAATTTTTATCGCCAAGGAATGAACGGTTCATAGTTTTAGCAAGCTTTAAAAGAGAGAAAAAGCGCTCCCAAATATACGTGGAACCAAACATTGAGAGAACTTTGGCCGCCTGCTTGTGCAATAGAGGATATTACTCTCGTGGAAGACAGCTGTGAAAGTCTGAAAGCGGTCCTTCAGGCGGATATGGCACTGTAGGTCAATCAGCTCTAGTTGAAGCACTTGTGAGGCGTCCTCTGCCCCAAGGGAAAGCGGGCGAACAAATATATCTATCGGCTGGCGTTTGGGCGGTCCGCACGGCCAGCTAAGCGGCACTGCTCGCCCACTGCAGCAACATACGAATCCGCCCGGGGCGCTGGCCGCGGGCGAACGCGGGCGCTAGCGCCCCAGGGGCACTGTTTGGACGAGCCTGTTCCAGACTGTAGCACCTAGAAACCGCTCGGCCACTACGGCCGGCACATAACTACTATAAGTTTTCAACAGGCAGAAGGCCCACAGCTTTATCTTGAAAGACTGTAATACTTGATAAATAACAACCTTAAAACCTGAAGCGGCTGAAGGCCGATGCTTTTAAAAACAGTACACTACAACAAATTTTCAACAGGCAGAAAGCTCACAGCTTTATCTTCCAAAAGGTAACACTTGATAAGTAAGATCCTTAAAACTTAAAGTGGCTGAAGGCCGATGCTTTTAAAAACAATACAATAAATTTTCAAAATGCAGAAAGCCCACAGATTTATCTTCCAAAAGGTAGCACTTGATAAATAGGATCCTTCAAACGGCTGAAGGCCGTTGATTTTAAAAACACAATTACGAGCATACAAATCCCAACCATTGGCTAAGTTCCTTAAAAATACACAATTAAACGGCAATTAGAAAGGTAGTATAGGCATCGGTACTCAGAAGTTTCCAGCGGGTTCGGTCTGCCCTTCATATCTTACTTTCGCTTAGGTGACACAAGAAGTCGGCCCAACTGTACTCGATCCGCTGGCAGCACAACCAAAATACAGCCAGGGACCCACCGACAAGACGACTTGCTAACCACCGACCAGTATACGATAATTCCAGACATAGCCGCCCACAACCAAAAAAACATTAAACTGTCAAAAACTACACACCATGTTGGACAGCTACAACAGGTGAGGAAAGGACATTGCCTGAATTTACGTCAGCGACCGTAGCGGTTGCACGGTTCCAGACTGAAGCGCCTAGAACCGCTCGGTCACAGTGGTAGGCGCATCTACGTATCTATTACAACTAGTACATATCGATGCCCTCTTTTAGTACGAGTTGACGGCCCAAAATAATCAATATAGAGCTTGTGCATGGGAGAGAACTCTCGTCAGAACTCAACCAACCCTGTTGAAGAGCATTGCTGGGTTTGGTTACATTACGCAAGCGGCATTGGGGTTCCATTGGTCTCCATATCCTGGTCCATGGAGGGACATGTTAGATGCTCCTTGATTTCTTGGAAAGTCGTATAATGAACATAACGAAAGACCGGACGTACCAAGGTTACAGGCAAACAGATCTTAGACTGCTTAGCATTGCTGGCCTTCCTGCAAAGAATACCTCTCTTGACCTCGTATTCATCCAACAGCTCTCCTGCCAACACACGTTGCTTAATACCGGCCCAAACATGGTCCTGATCCTGATGCTCAGCAACGTCTTCGAACAAAAGGAGAATTTCACCAAACATCACGCAATTAAGATTGTCACATTCCACCTGCTCCCTTCTCTCACTAACCATAGCATCGGTAAACAACCGGCCGAGAACATACGCAAGGACATTTTCAGAGCCCTTCACATGTTTGACTTCAAACCGAAATGCCAAAATACGCACTGCCCACCTGGGAATACGGCCAGTTTTAAGTGGCCTAGCCAATACCCAGCTCTATTCTTGATTGTCGGTTTTCAATTGGAATACCCGATGTTCAAGTAAGAAGCAGTATATCTCTAAGGCAAATAAAATGGCCAAGGCCTCGCACTCATAGAGACACAGTACTTAAGCTCGGCTTTAGTTAACCAATGAGACGCATAAGCTAATGGCTGTCTCTGCCCCTCAAACTCCTGGAGGAGAGCTGCTGAAATCCCTGCATTAGAAGCGTCACTCTGCACCATAAACTTTTCATTAAAATCGGGTACCCCAAGAACCAGCGGGTTAGCTATCGCTGTCTTAATGTGCTCAAAGACAGCCTCCTGGGTGGGTCCTCATTCAAAACGCACACTCTTTCAGCATAATTGATTTAAGGGTACCGCAAACTGTGCAAAATTAGGAACAAAGCGCCTAAAATAATTTGCGATGCCTATAAATTTACCAATTCCCTGCTTATCAGTAGAAGGAGGCAATACCTGCAGGGCTTTCGTTCGCTCTTGGTCAATGCGAATACTCTGACCCGACATTATACGGCCTAAGAAAGACACCTCCTGCTTAGCTAGCGTGATTTTACTGGGCTTAAAAGTTAAACCACCTCCTTGTAACCTCAAGAGAACTTGCCGGATATGCTCCAAATGATGCTCAAACGAACAACTGTAGGTAACCAATTCATCCAAATAATTAAAGACACAGACTAACTTCAAGTCACCAAGGATCCAACAAACGAGTAAGCACCGCCGCTACGGTAGCTAGTCCAAAAGGAACTCTGTTAAACTCAAACAAGTTCCAATTAGTACAAAAGGCAGTAACATGTTTATATTCCTCAGCCAAAGGAATTTGATAACAGGCCTGATTCAAATCAAGGGCCGTAAACCAGTTGGGGCCAGCAAACCAAGTACAAGAATTATGCAGATCTGGCAGGGATACTGATTCAAGTACAACCTTAGCGTTCAAATGGCAACGGTCTTGCCGCAGTGGATACACCAGTCCCCGTGAGATCACCGAAGTTAAGAGCTATTGGGCATGGCCGGCACTTGGATGGGTGACCATCCAGCTGCCATGCGCTGTTGCCATGTTTCGGGGTGCACTCAGCCTCGTGATGCCAACTGAGGAGCTACGTGACGGAATAGTAGCGGCTTCGGTCAAGAATACCATCATAACGACCGGGAGAGCGGTGTGCTGGCCCCACGCCCCTCCTATCCGCATCCTCCTCTGAGGATGACACGGCGGTCGGATGGTCCCGGTAGGCCATTAGTGGCCTGAAGACGGAATGCTTTTAGTGTTCAAATGGCGGTAGTCAACCACAGGTCTGTAATCGCGCTCCTGATCTTTAGGTACCAAAAAAATTGAAGAAGCATAAGCCAAAGTAGAGGGTCTAATCACTCTTGTTGGAGCATCTGAGAGATATTAGCCCTGAGTATCTTCACTTTCGGGTGGGGAGAGGCGATATGGAGCTTGCCTACCCGGAATATCATCGGAGAGACGGATATGATATTCGAGAACCCTAGTGACACCGAGGTTATCACTAAGGAGTTGGGGAAAACCGTGCAACAGCTCGCGCAACTGAGAGGCCTGATTGGGCTAGAGATAGGCCAAATCAAATTCATTAGCCGCAACCTCCATAGGGAAGGCCCCGGCAGTCTGTCGTACACTAGGTTTAGCGCACTCGCAAAGACCAAATTTCTCGCAAGGAGAAAACGTAAAGGAAAAGGTGTGTCCAGAATAATAAAAGATCAACCTGGTTTTGTGGATGAAATCACACATCAGCATTAGATTAACGGGCAGTTCTTTAACCAGGGCTACAGATACAGACCAGGAAAATCGGTGACCGTACCAAACCCTGCAGAGAGGTAACACCTGGCCATTGGCCACCCGACATCTCTGCACTGGCGAAGGGACCGAACGAAGTTTGATAGGATGCCCAAATTCCAAAAACCACTCAAACCCCAATAACGGGAAGGAACTACCAGAATGCAAGAGAGCGCAAACGGGCTCGCCACCTACCAGAGAACAAACATAAGCCAAAAGGGGTGATGCGGGAGCGACCACCCGGGTACGCCAAGGCCTAAAGTTTCGAACCCGAGTTCGCGGGCGAACCTGGCATCATCTATTGGCTCTAGGAGAAAGAGGCTCAACACAAGAGCGTACCAAAAAAGTGGTTCAAATGGCTCTGAGCACTATGGGACTCAACTGCTGAGGCCATTAGTCCCCGAGAACTTAGAACTAGTTAAACCTAACTAACCTAAGGACATCACAAACATCCATGCCCGAGGCAGGATTCGAACCTGCGACCGTAGCGGTCTTGCGGTTCCAGACTGCAGCGCCTTTAACCGCACGGCCACTTCGGCCGGCTCAAGAGCGTACCAAATGAGCTGTGCTGCCGCATCTGAAACAACGCTGGGTTTCCCTTTTGATTACTTGAACGGATGCAGATAATCCGGAATCGGCGCCTACTTCGCGCTCCTTACTCTCCTGACGTACATGGCTCTCAAGGGGTAATGCGGATGATGCTGCTACCACATAACGGAGTTCTCCCCAAGGTTTCAGGCTGCTTACAGAAAACAAAATGCGACTTATCCTCCGCACACATTCCCTTAATAACGACAGAGACTAATTCTTGTTCAGGTAAATCAATCATTAAGACCAAAGAGACTGCAATCTAGCGACACACTGTTGTAACTGCTCCTCACCCAGCTGCACTTCCCAAATGCAACGACACTCAAGCTGTTTCAGAACCCCGGTGGTTAACCTTTGGCTAATTACGAGCTTCCTTAATTGCTGCAAAGAAAGCTCTTCCGCCATGGCTCGTGAGAGGAGGTTCCGTAACTCGCCTCAAGCTAGTGGCTACAACAACGACAGAATTACTTGGTGCGGAACGCGAAAGGCAGCCGCATGTTGCTCTAGACGAACCAGCCACCACAACGTAGCAAACACAGCATCTAACTTAACAAAAAATGGAACAGTGTCACCGTCGAACCGGCTCTCATGCTCTCACTGATAGTGCACATCGCTAACTCCAAACTTCCTCTCATCCAACTCCAAACATGTAAGCTTAAACTGTAATGCGGTTACCAGGGTCTCCAACTCATCAGTCAATTTTTTGTGGTGATCCCCCAAATCTAACGTACTTAAATCGGCTCCCGATTAGTTAAATGCACCAACTGTGCCCGCACCTGATCCAGCTGACTGCCCCTAAGTTGGGTTACCTCTGGAAGACAAATAGTGTCCCCAAGACCCTTAATAGCCTCAAACAAAAATTTAATCTCCGCTCCTGTCTCACGGACCACCACCGACGTGACGTCAACCGGCTGCAGCACAGCAGCACGCAAACGAGCCACCAATTCCGGAACACTTCCCTCAATCGGTTGGCGCCTTATTGCCAACTCCTAGAGAAGGTGGTCTTCCCTGAGCAGGCAGATCCCAGACACTGTCTGACTGCCATTTTAACACGCACCTGAAACAAGTCAAATGGAAAGCAACATGGTGCCACCAAATACCAACAGAAACAAGAGTGAAACTGACAGCAACTAGAATGGCAAGCACAAGTGTAACCGCACTCTCCTACCAGTGACGTGCAATGCTAAACCTGCAGAACAGGACAAGTAGTAGGAATTGTGAAAGGGGGCCAGAATGAGCGGCTGGCAGTTACACTCCAAACATAACACTTTATTTATTTGTCCAAACATTACAGCGCAACTTATAAGCTTGACTATCACAGAAAACGTCTTTAATACTAAAACGGCTGAAGGCCAATGAGTTAAATACAACTGCTATATATATATATATATATATATATATATATATATATATATATATATATATATATATATATATATTTGAGACAGAAGGCTCTAGGCTTTAAACTAAAATAGTATTTAAGGCCAAGCGATGTAGTCAGATAGATTACGTTTTTAAAAGCGGCTGAAGACCCATAAATTTAAAACAACATAACTACAATAACCTTTCAATAGGCAGAAAGCCCAAGCATTATGACCAATAAGAAACATTACTTTAAATGGCTGAAAGCCTTTGTTTATAAAAAAACTGCAACCAATTTTCCAAGGCAGAAGGCTCAAAGCTTTTAACCTCAAATGGTATTTAAGCCCAAGTGGTGTAAGACCTGATAAGTATGAATCCCAAAATTTTAAAGTGGGCAAAGGCCCATCATTTTAAAATGGTTCAAATGGCTCTGAGCACTATGGGACTCAACTGCTGAGGTCATTAGTCCCCTAGAACTTAGAACTAGTTAAACCTAACTAACCTAAGAACATCACACACATCCATGCCCGAGGCAGGATTCGAACCTGCGACCGTAGCGGTCTTGCGGTTCCAGACTGCAGCGCCTTTAACCGCACGGCCACTTCGGCCGGCCCCCATCATTTTAAGAACAACACAACTACAATAAGTTTTCAAGAGGTAGAAGGCCCACAGCTTTATCTTGAAAGTGTGTAATACTTGATAAGTAAGATCCTTAAAACTTAAAGCGGCTGAAGGCTGATGCTTTTAAAAACAATACAATAAATTTTCAACATGCAGAAAGCCCACAGCGTTATCTTCCAAAAGGTAACACTTGATAAGTAGGATCCTTCAAACTTAAAGCGGCTGAAGGCCATTGATTTTAAAAACACAATTACAAGCATACAAATCCCAACCATCGGCTACGAGCCATTAAAAACACACAATTAAACGTCAATAAGAAAGACAGTATAGGCCACGGCACTCAGAATTTTCCAGCAGGCTCGGTCTGCCCCTGATGTCTTACATTCGCTTAGGTGAGACAAGAAATCAGCCCAACTATACTCGATCCGCTTGCAACACAACCAAGAGACAGTCAGGGACCCACCGACAATGCGACTTGCTAACCACCAACCAGTATAAGAGAATTCCAAATCCAAAACGTTACAGACACAGTACTCTGAAAAGTCGTGGCATGATCTCAAGACTGACGTTTGGTGCTAATACTCGGTGTCCGCATAGTAACACGATTCTTTCACCAAACTACTGATGATAACAGGTAAGCCCACAGTGTTTAATGCATGTGTTCATATATAAAATGAACGACTGTACGGCTATTTTTAGCAAGACCGAGCAACAGCCATAATGATCTTGTCGCGAGTGCATGAGGTGTTCGGTGAAGAGAGAATAACCCGCAGAGGCAGTTCAATCATATGACCATCTCGGTCACCCGATCTCTCTCCCTGTGGCGTTTTATGTTTGGGGACCAAGCGGATTCAAATAATCCTCACACTCTGCAAGAGTTACAGTAGAAGCCGGCCGGTGTGGCCGCGCGGTTTAGACGCTTCAGTCTGGAACCGCGTGACCGCTACGGTCGCAGGTTCGAATCCTGCCTCGGGCATGGACGTGTGTGATGTCCTTAGGTTAGTTAGGTTTAATTAGTTCTAAGTTCTAGGCGACTGATGACCTCAGAAGTTAAGTCGCATAGTGCTCAGAACCAACCAGTTACAGTAAAACACTGAAAACGCTACTGCATTTATTCTCCCTTCTTTCTTCCTTTCTTTCTTTTGCTTGTGCCTTTTTCCCACAGTCACGCAGGGTCGGCATGGTTAATCGGATTTGGCAATGTTAGTTGAAGGGGTGGCTGGATGCCCTTCCTGCCGCCATCCCATACCCCACGGGACGGAATTAGAGTACCCCAACTCTCTGTGTCTTGTGTAATCTATGGAATAGTGCGAATGTGGTCAGATGTCTGCAAGCCATGTAACTGAGGCGGGACGTGGACACCAACCCGATATTCACCTAGTTGAATGTGGAAAATCGCCTAAAAACCACATCCACGCTGGCCGGCACACCAGCCTCTGTCGCTAAGCCGCCAGGCGGATTCGATCTGGGGCCGGCGCGCCTACCCGGGTCCAGGAAGCAGCGCTTTAGCGCTCTCGGCTAACCTGGCCGGTACTTTTATACTCCATCATAAGAAAAACCTGATGTAAACAAACACAAACGCGATGTGATTAATCAGAAGCCGTAGCCCACGTTCACTGGTATTGTTAAGCCCTTGGAAGTAGGTTCTGCTTATGCATTAGATGTCTTGTTACTTAGTTCCGTTAATTGACACTTTAAGATATTCTAATGTATTAACAGCCATCAACGTTTACCTTAATCATGCTTTAGCTATGTAGTTCTGATTTCAAAAATTATATCTCTATCCTGTTGTCCTCTGATTGTCGAGCTAATAATATATAGGGCGAAAATGCCTCAGGCTGCTTCCTTCTCCGAAGTGGAACACGGCTAAAAGTGCCGAGAAATAATTTGTTGTTAATGTTTTTCATAAATTTACAGAAACAAAAATCGCCTTTTGACTGTATTTAATACAGTTGAGATGCAAATACGCCTTGAATATACAGGCCAAACTTTCAGGAAACATTCCTCACACACAAATTAAGAAAATACGTTATTTGGACATGTGTCCGGAAACGCTTAATTTCCATGTTGAGCTCATTTTAGTTTGTTCTTCCACCTACACTCAATGGAGCACGTTATCATGATTTCATACGGGATACTCTACCTGTACTGCTAGAACATGTGCCTTTACGACACAACATGTGGTTCATGCACGATGGAGCTCCTGCACATTTCAGTCGAAGTGTTCGTACGCTTCTCAACAACAGATTCGGTGACCGATGGATTGGTAGAGGCGGACCAATTCCATGGCCTCCACGCTCTCCTGACCTCAACCTTCTTGACTTTCATTTATGGGGGCATTTAAAATCTCTTGTCTACGCAACCCTGGTACGAAAAGTAGAGACTCTTCGTGCTCGTATTGTGGACGGCTGTGATACAATACATTCTCCAGGGCTGCATCAGCGCATCAGGGATTCCATGCGACGGAGGGTGGATGCATGTATCCTCGCTAACGGAGGACATTTTGAACATTTCCTGTAACAAAGTGTTTGAGGTCACGCTGGTACGTTCTGTTGCTGTGTGTCTCCATTCCATGATTAATGTGATTTGAAGAGAAGTAATAAAATGAGCTCTGACATGGAAAGTAAGTGTTTCCAGACACATGTCCACATAACATATTTTCTTTCTTTGTGTCTGAGGAATGTTTCCTGAAAGTTTGGCCGTACCTTTTTGTAACACCCTGTATAGCGAAATAGGTAGCTTAGATACACCTAAACCTCGTAATTGTAACATTCATCATAATTTTCTTATGAATGATGTACGTCTTTCTGTTTCTAATTACATATTGCACAAGAAATTCCTGTTTTCATTTCAAATATAAAATCTTAATTATCGATATTTTATGAAAGATTGTTGATAAATGTTGCTTAAATTAAGAAAGCATAACAATTTAATTTTTAGGAAAAATGCAAAACTGAATACTCTTTTTTAGGCCAGTTTCCATTATTTTATATCACGGCCGTAGTCTCACACGAACCACAGTGGAAAGTGTTGTATAAACATGAAAAACAATCATTTTAACAGCATCGAGCACACCATCCAAGCACTGCGTTTGTACATTTGTCACTGTTCTATTACAATACGAAACCATCGGAACTGATCTGGACTCAAGTTAAGGGATTTGTAGCCAGAAATAACAAGACTATTAATCTGCCAGACGTACTGTAACTACCGCACGCAGAACTGATACGTATTTTTCGGATTCGGATAAGGAAGGAGCTAAGAGGTTACCAGACGACTGACTGTAATTAACACCTTCATTGGGTTCAGTATTCACCAATACGATGAAATCCCTGCAGTATGCTTTAGCCTGTGTATAAGACAGTAATTTTAGTAAGTCATGATTGCAATTAGGATACTATGTTAGGTGAGAAGCGTGAGGTATTGCTGGAGTTTTGCGGTTATTATTTCATTCTCTTTGAAAATTAAATGAGATGGGAAGCTATATAATTTATCTCTCTCTTTTTACGTCGTAACTGCAACTATTCTCATCACTGCACGTTAGTTGGACCAGTCGGCTGGCCAATGCCTTTCAATTTACAAGTAGTGCTAAAGCTGTTTTCCCATATTAACATTCAGTCTATGTGCGTGTGACACTCTAATGGACACGGCTTGGCTTGCGCTCCACGTTAAACGATACCCGATGAGATTCAGTCAAAAGCGGAAGAATACATGGTGTATTATTCTTATGGTGAATGCAGTACATCCCTCAGGCACAGCTGTTATGCGTTTCTCATAGTTTAATAAATCGAACACAGCGTTGCATAGACGTCAACGGTGGGCGTTTCCAACATCTTCTGCTATTCCCATTAACAAGGGTCATTGCCGCAGCAGTGTTACTGTAAATACACACATTAAAAAAGGTTTGCTTCAACTAGGTTCCAAGAGTTCCGGAACCTGTACAGAAAATTGAATAGAGATCAACATAAGCGTCATTTCTGCCCTTATCATTGCTCAAGAAAACCACACATTGCATGTTGTACCACCATATAGCGAGACCTTCAGAGGTGGTGGTCCAGATAGCTGTACACACCCCTTTTTATTGCTCATAAAAACCACACATTGCATGTTGTACCACCATACAGCGAGACCTTCAGAGGTGGTGGTCCAGATTGCTGTACAGTGGAGTTCGCGATGCCGACGAGCGAGGACGATGCGCACGCGGCCGGGGTAGCCGCCTCTGACGCGCCGGAGTCGGCCGCTGGTCGGTCCGTCGGGCCTGGCCAACACCGACTCAAAGGAAGGCCGCGGCGCTTGTTGGTGACGTCACGTCAGCTAGGCACGGCGAACGCCAGGTCTGTTGCGGGCAGAAACGCCTGGGCGTGCTTATCACTATAGAATCTCTTATCTCTGGAGAAAATGTTTGGTATTGTTTTGGATTCTGCAGTTTTATTTAGATGAAAGATTTTCTTACTATCGTAAAGCTACAAATGAAGATCATAGTTCTGTATTACTGAATCCTGTCGAAACAAACGTAGATCAATATGAGAAGATGCTTTGCCCCATTGCGAGCTTCGGAAATTTTGCATTCAAGTAACTGTATTTACTTGATGCATTTTGTTATCGAAACTTACTCCAACCCCCTTACGATGAACTCGTTTATTTTAATTATTTATTTATTTTCGTTTGATATCGTCACTGGAAATGTGAACTAATTTACATGTGTAAATGTCCAACTGTTGCCACTCATTAGATTACAGTCGTTTTCAACGAAAGGAATTCTAAACAGGAAACAAAATAGCTTCATACATCGAAAATACTGCTGAGCTTAAACTTTTTTAAACATGCACATTAGAAAAGATAAATATTCCCCTCTTGATACTGAAAGGAGAAACTTTATAAGATAAAAAAATGTTATTTGATAAAACAAGTATCTCTCTTTTGCCTCTTCTTCTGTCCCCCACCCTCACCCCCAACGTGTACACTCGCAAGACATTTCATTAACATTAAGTGCTCCTCACCCCATAGTCAACCAAGATACCTAAAGAAGAGCACCAATATGTTCACAGTTTCTTGTAAAAGCAACCCAGTACAAACGTAACTTCCTCAGATTTACAAATAAGGTAAAGAAGCACGAATTCTGTTGCTGCTGCACCATGAAGTTGTGTTTGTATGTCAATCCTTAAAACAGGTGGCAATTTAAGTTCAGGAGTACACTCTTTGTTAAGAAGTGTAATGAATTGCACAATTAATTGATTGCAGAAATCTCTCGGAACAATGTGTGTTGGTCAACTACCGCCAATAGTTTCACATTTTCCTGTGTCAGGGAAGGAGACACCACCATTATGAGTATCCCTGCAACAGACCTGGCGTTGGCCGTGCCTAGCTGACGTGATGTCACCAACAAGCGCCGAGGCCTTCCTTTGAGTCGGTATTGGCCTGGCCCGCCGGACGCCCCAGCGGCCGCTGCCAGGTTGACGACCCAGGCTACGTCACCGGTTCATGACTGGATAGAACGTCACGAACGACGATCGACAGGCGCTATTCGACCGCAGAAGACTACACACCACACGACGAAACCGTATTCGGACGTCGGCCATACGTCACGTCACGACGGGCGCAGCAATGAAGACGACCGCCAGGACTACGCCAGAAGACTGTGTCGGGAGGAGGACAAGGAAACGCTGAAGGACACACAACGCCTTATCCGCTATTCATGGGAAACGCAAGAGCAGGATAACGACACCTGTCTGGCATCTTCATCTATGGACTCAGATGTCGAATCACAGCACTCCCACCAAACGGTCGACGAAGCGGAGATAGCAGCGGCCTTTCCAGCAGAAAACGACAACGACTCCCCACACGCAGAGGGGGCCTTTACGCTCGTACACAACAAACGGCGCAGAAGCAACGCATTAGCCAAGGACTTAGCCAACCCGGCTAAGAGACGAACAGAGACCATCCCCACGACGAACCGATTCGCCCCACTGACACCTCAAGCTGCGCCTCCATCATCCACCCACAAGCCACAGGCACAAACTTCTAATGCCGCAGAAGCCGTGGACAGAGACAAGAATGTGCTCCGCAAAGTACCCCCCAGTCACTATTTATTACACAAAGGATTACGTTCACCTCAATGAAACGCTCAACGGACTTCTAGAGGGCAACCTTAAAGCTTATGAAACGTCCCCTTAGAACAATTATACAAGACTGTGCTTAAACTGACACACAATATTTTTAGCGCAACGCAATCTGACTTTCAAAAATCCCTACAAAAGAATGGCCCTGACTAACATTAACCTATACAAATCACTTACCTCACCAAAAAATCTTAGTTACTCGAACTACTGCAATACAGCGAGCGCCACTACTGCCTGCTAAATAAAAGATTCAAACTATGGAAGGCACTAACTACCGATAGAGATAGTTAGCAAATGAAAGATATTAATAGAGAACAAACAATGTATTTACCTTAATAGTCATAATATATATAGCAGTTCATGACAAAACTCCATCTCTCTCCCCACATCCACCACTGCTGGCGGCTCACCTCCAACTGCACAACGCTACGCGCTGTTCACAGCCAGCTGCCTAACACTAGAATGGCAGACAACAATGCAAACTACCCACAAGCTATATACCAAAAGGACCGCATCAAATACCACTTTGAGTCCTTCGAAGACCAAAGACGTGCAATAAAATTCTTCACGAACCACAGCTTCTCCTATTTTACGCATAAAGCACCAGACGACAGGGAACTGAAAGTAGTTGTCAAACGCCTTCCGGCGGAAGTTACCGAAGAAGAACTTTACTATGCCCTCAAGGAAAAAGGCTTCAAAGTGCTACAAGTCTACCAATTCAAGGAACGCGACGAAAAGACGAAACAACTGATACCGCAACCTGTGTACCGAGTCACCCTCCCATCCGGAAAAGACAGTGACAAGATATATGATGGCAAATACCTGCTCTACACACGAGTGATAATAGAAACCCATAACAGTAAAGAAGGACCAGTCCAGTGCCGACATTGCCAACGTTTCGAGCATACAGCGAACTACTGCAGCATGCCAGCCTGCTGCGTCCGCTGCGGTGGCTCCCATAAATCATTGAATTGTACCCATCCTAGGACGGCGCCCCAAAGTGTGAACAAGAACATCCAGCGACCTTCCCTGGCTGCCCCAAATTTCAAGAACTCCTACGGAAATATACTAGAAGGACACCAAAGAAGTCGACCCCACAACGGCCTATAATTGTGAAGAACTCGGCCGTGGCAGCGATTCCGGCCACCCAACAACAAGCGGCACCTCCCCCTGTGGAAACAATCGCCTCTCGACCACAACCGGCACCCAGAGTGACTCTACGACAGACAATACAACAGCGCCCTTACTCCGAAGCACTACATGCCCATCCACCGACGCCAACACCAGCGGAGACATCATCTGTCTCGTCGACCACCTTTACACCAGCGTTAACAGATATTCTTCAACTACTCACCGCCCTCCAGCAGAAGCTGAAGTCTATCCTCTCGTTTGTAGAAAGCGTACTGACAGCTTTTCAAACACCCTAAATGGATAGACGGCATCACACGAGGAATCTTAACTTCTGCATTTGGAATGCCAAGGGCCTGAAACTGAAGAAAATAGAATTCACGGACTTCTTACATCGACACAGGATAGACATAGCATTTGTCTCCGAAACACATCTCCGCGAGTCAACCGACCTCCGCTTGAGGAACATGCACATCTACTGGACGGACAGACGGGACCAACGGGGTGGAGGGACCGCAGTTCTGATCAAAAAATGCATTCGTCACCACCAAGAACGTTTACCCTAACTCCAGACTTTAGACGCCACGGCAGTAACAATCCACACGACGCTCGGAAACATTACCTGTATTGCGGCTTACCTTAGCCCAAAGAAGCCTCTCCACCCAGAAGATCTTTACGCCGTTACAGAGGGTTACGACAAAATCCTCCTTGGAGGGGATCTTAATAGTAAACATGTTGCCTGGAATTCCCGTAAGACTAACCAAAAACGACATATGTTGTTTGCACTGGCTGAGAATTTACATGTTTCCGTCCATGGCCCACGGGAACCGACTAGGATACCTTACGTCCAGACACAAGACCCTGATGTTCTAGACATCGCCATAATCAAGAACATCAACCCGGATCTCCATCTGCGGACGCTGGATGATCTTTCGTCGGACCACAGACCGGTGTTAGGACTCATAGAGGGGGCTACTTTGCAACTCCCACTGCCGACGACAAGAACTTACGACTGGCAGCAGTTCCAAACGTACCTCAACAACAATGTACGACCAACCCAGGTTGTTACTATCAGAGAAGCGATTGATGAGGCAGTCGAAGTACTCACGAAGAAGATTAACAGTGCGAAACAACGAGCACTCACGGAGCGCCTGCAGCCAGATGTCAATTATGACGAGTTTCCACCACCACTGCAGGAACTTAAGAGAAGGCGCAATCGATTTCGGAAACGATGGGTCCGTTACCGCCATCCGGATGATAGACGGGAGACTCACAGACTAACCCGAGAACTCCGGCGGAAGGTCCAGGACTGGAAGCAACACACGTGGGAACTCCGAATGGACAACTTTCTATTACGCACCAAAGATGAATGGCGAATAGTTAAAAGTCTCAGACAGCAACAGCCCCCCAAAAGGGCAATTCGACGACCCGATGGCCTCTTGTATGACTCACTGGCGCAGGCGCAGCTGTATGCGGATACATACCAACAACAGATGACTACGCCCCCCACGAAGGATGGAGATGATGCACTCCACCGTGCAGAGGAGGACACAGCGGCGGAAGGGGAAGCTATTCGGGACGCCCCGACTAACACTATGCCCCGGCTGACAACGCCGGAGGAAATTCGGAGGATTATAAAGTATAGCAAACACACTTCACCTGGAACAGATAGAATCGGCAATACGGAATTGAAACACCTACCGAGAAAGCCTATTGTGCTTCTCACCGGGATAGTGAACAGCTGCCTCAGGACTGGATACTTCCCAGAGGTATGGAAGATTGCCAGAATAGTGCCAATACCAAAACCGGGCAAGGATCTCTCACACCCTGACAGCTACAGACCCATAAGTTTACTGCCGACGCTGGGAAAGGTACTGGAACGCGTCCTACTGAAACGCATGCTGGACATCGTTGTGGCACACATCATCATCCGACCGGAGCAGTTTGGCTTCCAGGCAAAGCTATCGGCTGAGTTACAACTACTGTGCATCACAGAATCCATCCAAAACAATTTCAACAAGAAAAAACATACCACTGGAGTCTTTCTCGATATAGGGAAGGCTTACGATAAAGTATGGCGACGCGACTTGATCGTCAAGCTCCGACGTACTACTCCCCTACCAGACTGCTATTTAAAACTTCTCGACAATTTTCTTCAGGATCGCAGATTATATGTTAGCATTGATGACAAGAATTCAACAACACGGCCTGTCCTTGAAGGACTTCCACAAGGATCGGTCATGTCTCCACTGCTGTTTAATTTATACATTAACGACCTCCCGACGGTGCCACATGTTACTGCCAGTTTCTATGCCGACGACACAGCGCTCCTGACTGCAGGCACCAGAATGGACGACCTCGTCACACAGATGCAGCGCCAACTAGATTTAGTGGACCACTGGATCCACAGGAACAAAATACCGGTCAATGCAGAGAAAACCAAAGTTATTGTCTTCACACGTCGGAGACCCATCGTCAATGAACACCTACGGATATCAGACCAGCCACTCCCCTGGGCAACAACTGTAAAATACCTTGGAGTGCATATGGACGCCAAACTGCTGTATAGTCATCACATTATGGAGAAGAAGACATCTGGCCTCAAAATGCTGGGAGCTCTCCTTCCATTTCTAAAGGGCTCGTATCTTAGCCAACGCATGAAACTCCAGTTGTACCACGCCACAGTCGAACCATCTATTTTGTATGGATCGACCTCTTTGGGTACTACGTGTGCCACTAACTACAAGAAGTTACAGGTTGTACAAAGCACATGCCTACGATGGATCACTGGAGCCCAATGGTGGATCCGGAATCATGATATTCATCGAGCCTTAAGCGAATCTTACCTCTCAGACAAGGTCAAGGAAAAGGCACGAACCTTATTTCGGAAGTTGGACATGATACGTGACAGTACACCACAACTCACCACAGTAGGTACGGTAGAACCCTTACGCAACCACAAATATAAAGTACCGAAGGCGATAGTATTTGAGCCTTCGTAAATGATATCCCTACGTAATTCTCCATAATTTAAGGACATAAAGTCCTTTAGCACTTCTACACGTTTTCAAACACACACCAAAAGCAGCGAGTTAAAGGACCCTTCTGTGAGCCCAAACTAAAGCTGAAAGAAGAATAAATAAATAAAGAGAAAATTTTTACCATTTCCATTCCATACAGAAGTAAAAATAAACGAAGTTGATCAGACTTCAGCACCACCACCACAAAAAAAAAAGATTGCTGTACACACCTTTACCTCTAATACCCCGTAGCACGTCCTCTTGCATTGATGCATGCCTGTATTCGGCAAGACATACTATCCACAAGTTCATTAAGACACTGTTGGTCCAGATTGTCCCACTCCTCAACGGCGATTCTGGTTGGTGGGTCACGTAATCCATAAACAACCATTTTCAGTCTATCCCAGGCATGTTCGATAGGGTTCATGTCTGGAGAACACGCTGGCGGTGTCGTTATCCTGAAGGAAGGCCTTCACATGTGCACGATGGAGGCGCGAATTGTCGTCCATGAAGACGAATGCAACGCCAATATGCTGCCGCTATGGAAGCTCTATTGGTCGGAGGATGTCATTCACGTATCGTACAGCCGTTACAGCGCCTTTCATGACCACCAACGGCGCACGTCGGCCCTATATAATGCCACCCAGAAACATCAGGGAACCTCCACCTTCCTGCACGCGCTGGGCAGTGTGTCTAAGGCGTTCAGCCTGACCAGGTTGCCTCCAAACACGTCTCCCAAGATTGTCTGGTTGAAGGCATACGCGACTCTCATCGTTAAAGAGAACCTGATGTCATTCGGCATGTTGCTGGGCCCATCTGCACCGCGCTGCATGGTGTCGTGGTTTCAAAGATGGACCTCGCCATGGACGTCAGGAATGAAGTTGCACATCATGCAGCCTATTGCGGACAGTCTGAGCCTTAACACGACTTCCTGTGACTGCACAAAAAGCATTATATTATTCAACATGGTGGCGTTGCTGTCAGGGTTCCTCCGAGCCACAATCCGTAGGTGTTGGTCATCCACTGCAGTAGTAGCCCTTGGGCGGCCTGAGCGAGGCATGTCATCGACAGTTCCTGCCTATCTGTATCTGCTCCATGTCCGAACAACATCGCTTTGAAACTTCCTGGCAGATTAAAACTGTGTGCCAGACCGAGACTCGAACTCGGGACCTTTGCCTTTCGCGGGCAAGGTTCGCAGGAGAGCTTCTGTAAAGTTTGGGAGGTAGGAGACGAGATACTGGCAGAAGTAAAGCTGTGAGGACCGGGCGTGAGTCGTGCTTCGGTAGCGCAGATGGTAGAGCACTTGCCCGCGAAAGGCAAAGGTCCCGAGTTCGAGTCTCGGTCGGGCACACAGTTTTAATCAGCCAGGAAGTTTCATATCAGCGCACACTCCGCTGCAGAGTGAAAATCTCATTCTGGAAACATCGCTTTGGTTCACTCAGAGACGCCTGGACACATCTCTTGTTCCTGGCACAAAGTAACAATGCGGACGCGATTGAATCGCGGTATTGACCGTCTAGGCACGGTTGAACTACAGACAACACGAGCCGTGTACCTCCTTCCTGGTGGAATGACTGGAATTGGCGGGCTGTCGGACCCCCTCCGTCTAATAGGCGCTGCTCATGCATGGCTGTTTACATCTTTGGGCAGGTTTAGTGACATCTCTGAACAGTCGAAGGAACTGTGTCTGTGATACAATATACACAGTCAACGTCTATCTTTAGGAATTCTGGGAACCGGGGTGATGAAAAACTTTCTTTGATGTGTGTATTTTCCGGTCCAGCATTAGAAGGCGTGTCTAAATGAAATGGTGACTGCAGTTATATGCAAAGAAGTTTTAATAACAGTATTACAATTACAGATCATGTGGAACAACACAGTATACACAATTGCTACTGGCACTGATGCACCGATTCTCAGTGACTAGGAAGGGAGTGGATGACTCCTGGGTTGTTGATAGGTCCAGTTTCCCACAGTGTCCTGCAGTTCCCCGTCACAGGTGAACCTCTCATCTTTCATTGTTTTAAAAGACCAAAGATATGAGCGTCATGAGATATGAGAGAATGTTCGAGGAGATCCCATTGAAATTTTTGAAGGAGCTTGAAGATCGTCTTGGATACATGTGGCCTAGCACTGTCCTGGTGAAGCACTATCCCATTCTATGGTTTACTCTTGCGCTTGTTCTTGATGCCGTGTTTGAGCCTTATCAACGTGTTGCAATACTGCTCAGCGTTAACTGAGTCACTAAGTAGAGGTTCCTCTTCATTGAAACAGAATATCAGCATCACGTTTCTGGCCTTCTGGGCAGACTAAGCGCTTTATGACGAGGAGAGCCAGGATGTCGTCATCTTATGCTTATCCTTCTGGATGCGGAGTCGAAACGGTGACAATACGTTACATCGCATGCCATAGTCTGACGTCGTACGTCAACAAATACGTCAGGGTAACATCCATACTAGTAGTCTTCTGATTCTATGAAAGACGCTTGGACACCAACTGTGCTAAATTCCGATTACACGATAAGTCACACAAATCTGAATGCTGTCAATTCAGCTAAATACTTAGGGATTACAATTACAAATAACCTAAATTGGAACGATCACATAGATAATATTGAGGGTAGAGCAAACCAAAGACTGCGATTCATTGGCAGAACACTTAGAAGGCGCAACAGGTCTACTAAAGAGACTGCTTACAACACGCTTGTCCGCCCTATTCTGGAGTATTGCTGCGCAGTGTGGGAGCCGCATTAGGTGAGACTGACGGATCACATCGAAAAAGTACAAAGAAGGGCAGCTCCTTTTGCATTATCGTGAAATATGGGAGACAGTGTCACAGACATGATATGTGAATTGGAGTGGCAGTCATTAAAACAAAGGCGTTTTTCGTTGCGACGGGATCTTCTCATGAAATTTCAATCACCAGTTTTCTCCTCTGATCGCGAAAACATTCTGTTGGCACCCACCTACATAGGGAGAAATGATATCAGAAATAAGAGAAACCAGGGCTCACACAGAAAAATTTAAGTGCTAGTTTTTCCCGCGTGCCGTTCGAGAGTGGAACGGTAGAGAGACAGCTTGAAGGTGGTTCATTGATGCCTCTGAAAGGCATTTTATTATGAATAGCAGAGTAATCACGTAGATGTAGAAACTTTGCCGTAACGAAACTCCTCATAGATGACGTGATGCACTTTTCCTTTGCTTACCATCAGTTTAACAGCCGACGAGTTGTTTGTATGAGCTCCTTCACAGCCGAAATCTTGACTGAAATCTTGACACCGCTGGTGGCTGCACCGAACCATGGTCGCTGAAGCGTGTACATGGCTTACCGTTTTCGAAGACTATCAGGCCCGTACCCAACCATTATTGATTTGGGTCTATGAGGTGCTCGCCATTTGGTTCGCTGCATGGCGTATTGCCTGTCGAGTGGTAGGAGTACAGCGGTTAACAAAATAATACGATTTTTCTCCGCTGCTAATAAGGAATATCTCCCTTAAATGAGTTGTCCTCTCCTAGGATTGTAGCGGTAAATTGCTTCTCATCGTGTGCGACAATTCGTTTCACAATGGACGCATGCTCCTCATACTGGTGCGAACATTTAATACATATTAATAAAGCAATTTAAAGGCCAGCCATCAGTTGCAAAAACCATAATGTATTGCAGATTTAGATTTCAGCTATAACAGTCATCCGGAATGAAAATTTCACTCCACAGAGCAGTGTGTACTCATATGAAACTTCCCGGCAGATTAAAACTGTGTGTCAGAGCGAGACTCGAACTCGGTTCCTCATCATCGGTGCATCATCAGAAGATTCAAACGGGTACCGACATGTCAGAACATAAATTTGTCACAAATGACTCTAGTCTTTACATGGCATAAACGTAAGGTTTGTTTCTCCCGTGTAGAGGCTAGTATCATTTGTCACAAGTTTATGTTCTGACATGTTGATTCCTTATGACTCTTCTGGTAATGCACCGATGATGACTATGTTATAGTCGAAATCTATGATAGGTTTGCAATAAATGAGGGATTTTTGGGAATGACTGCTGTCCTTATTTAACGGTGATTATTCAGCGGTCGCTTAGCACAAGGGCATTCAATGAATCCCAATTTAGCCAATATTAATTAACGGCTGAAACAATCATTTCGTCGCCACTTTCTGTTCCATTTGCGTATCGAACGGCTTCCAGGAGCAATAAAAGTTGATTCTCTGCATTTCATATAATTATTGACAGAATACGGAAATTTTAAATGCTGTAATAATGTATTCATTAAGATATGTAATCCTACATTCAAGGTATAACACTAAAAGAAAAGTATTAAAGTTAGAAAGTGTGTATATGGCTAACTCACTGTCCACAAAGTACCCAGACCGTATTCATCCAGTAATTGAAATAAGAGCACTTCACATCTTCCATCAGACTTTACACATTGTTTCAAAGTTTCTCGAAACCTTCGTCACTGGCAACCTCACCACCATCCTCACAAAATAATAATAGGAAAATTGATATCGATTACTACTTTTCCGCTGTTCTACGGGTGAATAATCCGAAACTATAACAGCAACATAATACGGATTTGGGGACTTCTGTCATGACAGCTTTACATGTTTAACGTCAAATATTTAACACCTTAACTCATTCGGACAGCAGTCAGGTGTGTGAAGCTGTTTCATACACGGGCGTTCGATCATTTAAAGAATACTGTGTGAGCGGGTTAGCTGGTATGTGTAAAACATCTGTCATGTTGTGGCAAACCAAAAATTCACGGTCACCTGTGGACTACCTCAGATACCTATCTACGACTGATTTCCAGCATTTGCAACACTTCCAGCACAACAGGCGGCACGGTGGAAATAATTCTCACGGGCAGTACGAGAGATGTGGTTATCAAAAAAATGGCTCTGAGCACTATGGGACTTAACTGCTGTGGTCATCAGTCCCCTAGAACTTAGAACTACTTAAACCTAACTAACCTAAGGACATCACACACATCCATGCCCGAGGCAGGATTCGAACCTGCGACCGTAGCGGTCACGCGGTTCCAGACTGAAGCGCCTTTAACCGCACGGCCACAACGGCCGGCATGTGGTTATCATTTTGTGTCGCAAGTTGGGGACAGTATCTACTTTATTCTTTTTACCCTTACAGTTCATACTACAAAAAAATTGTACTCAGTAGTTCGACCTCTGAACGACGTATCATCGTTTATTCAATGTGGTTTTACAATATAGAGGGTGACACAGAATAACGGGAATGTTTGAAATGAGTAGTTGCAGCTTTGGGCAGGTGGCAGCACTGAGGGTCGTGACAGCAAGTAAACAGTCCGCCATTTCAGTGATCATGTATCACTGGAACGGATAACGGTGAGCGTGTGCCATAAAAATGTTTTATAAAAACAATGATAGTTTGGTAGCGGCGCAGAGGGAGTTTCAACGTTTTTATACTTTAGAGCATCATGATGCCATTCCGTCGAAACAGGCGATAAAATATTGGACTAATAACTTTGAAGAGACTGGACCTGTCCTCAAGAAGAAACCAACAGGACGACCAAGAAGTGTGCGTTCTCCAGCGAACATTGATGTTGTACTCGAGTCTGTCTTACGGAGCCCACAGCGTTCAATTCTTAAGCAAGTAGCTGTGGTTGGAATGCAGCAGAGTGTTCGCAGAATTATTCATCTTGATTTAAAATTTCATCCGGATAAACAACAGATGATGCAACAATTGAAGGACAACGATTACCGTTTACTATTAGGATTCTCAACAAATGATAACAAAAATAAACAATGACGATGAATTTCTAAACAAGTTATGGATATTAGATGAGGCACATTTTCAGCTCACAGGTTATGTCAATAAACAGAACTAACGTTACCGGGCAAACACAAATCTTACCAAATTTCATGAGCGCCCTTTACACGCTAGTAAAGTCACAGTATGGTGTGGTGTTTCATTACATGGGATTATCGGACCGTATTTTTTCGCAAATGAATAGGGAAACACAATAACTGTCAACGCCGATCGTTACGTGGAGATGTTACGAAGTTTTGTTACACCTGCATTGAACAACTTCCCAAACGATCAAGAAGCCTGGTTTCAACAGGACGGAGCGGAGAATTGTTTGGCAACCGTGTGATCTCACGATTCTGTAACATTCCTTGGATCCCTAGAACGCCATATTTATCCGATTGTGATTTTTTCTTGGGGTGCTACCTCAAGAGCAAAGTCTACACGGCTCGACCAAGAACCCTGAATGAATTCTGGATGCAATTCACAGTACCCAAGCTGACATGGTGCAGCGGTCAATGAGGAATCGCAACAGCAGATATCACGAATGTATTCGTACAGGAGGACGCCATCTAAAGGACGTAATTTAAAAAAAAATGATAAATGCGATCAATATTTCGTAAATAGCAAAGTTGTAGTGTTTCAATTACTATGAATGCAATGTCTTTCCTTCTTCACTTCTACTTTCATTGGACTGTGGAAATGTTCCCGTTTTTCTGTGTCACTCTGTAATACCGAACGAGAGCTTTCATCCCTGTCTAAGAAACCTCCACTAGTTGCGTTTACATGTCCCATTTAGTTATTAACAACTGCTTGCGATTTACCTCGAGTGAAGCATGAACATTTTCCACGTTTAATTTTCTTTAGGAGCAAGTGTGCAAGTGAACTCAAAACTTTCAACACTTTTTGATTCTACATTCTAGTGAACACATATTTGTTTCTGCTTACAGAACATCATCAATGAAAGACAGATGTAGCGCTAATTGTTGTCATTAGACTCATAACGCACATTTCGCCGTGTTTAATTTTATTGATTAAAATTTTATTACGAAATGGTTTTGATTGCGAAAAATCGTAGCTGAAAGAGAGACGCGATGTTATCCGATGTCATTCGGCTCGTAAAATAGATTTCGAAGTGCTTAATTTCATTTACTAAAATTTTATTACGAGATTATTTTCAGTGTGCAAGTATATCTCTGTAACTAACATCGCGAGTCGTGACAACAAAGGTATTGTATTGCTGCCGCCTGTCAACGCCCCGGCGCTCGTTTTAAAATTTATTATTCGGTCTCAGTCGTTGGAATGTTCTAGAGTGAGCGCTAAAAAGTCCTAGTTGCTACTCTGGAAATTTCTGTTATTGCGAGAGATCAGTTCGATACATTAGTACTATGATCATTACTTTGTTATTTTCTTTTAGTTCTGACTGACACGGAGAGCAATCTCTGTGTTAATGCTACTTCATAGTTAGATGTTCTAGCGACGACTAACGGAATATTAAATTTTACGCGACCGTCTGCCAGTTGCTACCTAATAAGAAGAATTGAGTTCGCAATATCAGATATTGGTTTGTCTATTCAGTAACTGAGCTTCCAAACGCACTGCATTGTCAAGTTACATTGATAAACCAAAGGTATAAGATTAATCGCGTCCCTATTTCATTGTTCAGTGAATCCCGTTCTAAGTTAAAGAGTCCGTGATGTCTACGTATTACGTGTTGGCTGCTGTTGCCGCTGCGAAAGGGGTATGGGTTCTTTTATGAAGTCGCTTTTACGTTCATCCTCGGATGCAAGCGAAATAGGTGACGCTCAGTGTAGCAGTAAATGAGATGAAGTAAGAGAAAATCAAACATGAAACATATCATTAAATGAATCGGTGAGTTGGAAAAGCAGTCATCTCCAAGAAAGGAAATTTTTCGGGAGACACAAAAGACTGTTTTACTACACAACTGGTTTAAGCGTTGTGTCGTGGGGTTGCTGTGAAGCAGGTGGCCACAGGGTGAAACAATATGAGGTGCGGCAATAAAGTAATAGAACTGATGTGAAAAAAAAACGTTGCTTACCCTTTTAATCAAGTTTAGTGTTGTCTCCTTCAGAAAAGTTCCCTTCTGATTGCACACACGTTTTCCAGTGCTTCTGCCATTGATGGTAACATTTCTGGAACTCATCTTCTGTAATGTCCTCCAGGATCCTCGTCACAGCTTTATGGACATCTTGTTTTGTTTGAAAATGATGTTCCTTGACCGCCGTTTTGACTGCTGGAAATAGAAAAAAGACGCACGGAGCTATATCTGGTGAATAAGGTGGCTGTGGTAGTAATTAAATTTGTTTTGAGGTTAAAAATTGCTGTACTGACAGAGCAGTATGGGATGGCGCATTATCGTGATGCAGAATCCAATTATCAGCAATGTTGGCACAGACACGAAGACCTCTTTTACAAAGTCTTTCTAAAATCTCTTTGTTGTAATACTGGTTAACTGTTTGTCCCGGAGCCACCAACTCTTTATGAACAATTCCCTTGGAATCAAAGAAGCACACAAGTATGCATTTCACTTTTGACTTTGACATGCATGCTTTTTTTGGTGTGGGAGATCCCTTTGAGCACCATTGCGAACTGTGGCGTTTGGTCTCTGGATCGTACCGAAAAAAAAAAAAACAACGTTCATCACCAGGGATAACACGGCTCAGCAATTCTGGATTGATTTCCGTTTGCTTTAACAAATCGGCTGCCACATTTTTCCGTGTTTCTCGCTGTTGTGGTGTGAGATTATTGCGGATCATTTTTGCACAAATCTTTCTCATACCAAGATCTTCAGTTATTTTTAGACGAACCGTTTCTCGATTGATGCTCAGTTCTTCTGCAATCATTTTCACAGATAATCTTCTATCAGATTGTACGAGTTCATGCGCCCTGGGCAAGTGGACATCTGTCCGTGAGGTTGTGGTCGTCTACTGTGGTCTTCTCGACATTCGTTCTGCCTTCACTAAACATTTTATGCCAACGAAAAACTTGAGTTCTTGACATAACCACCTCTCCAAAAGCCTTCTGAAGCTTATCGTTAGTTGTTCTTACGTTTTCACCCAATTTAATGCAAAAAGAAATGGCATACCATTGCGCAATATTATGCGGTTCCATTTCCGTGACGAGAGACACAAACACGTGTTAACTTATTACAGCACAACTCACGACTGAGCAGTTGCATCGATGTGCCACTTAACACTAGTAGCAGCTTATAGACCAAGGTCAAAGATATTGTGCCTACGAAAGCCTGCAGGGTTGCCACATCTTGCAAAGAATATCAGTCTCATTACTTTATATTCGCACCTCGTATACACTATTATCCAGTGTGATCAGCAAACTAATTTTAATATACTGGAGATGAGCAGTCTGTGACCCTGATGATATTGTTGAGGCAACTAGCGTTCTTTTTGCAGCTGAAGGATTGGTTATGCAAGTTTATATTGGTCATATTCATTATAGCAATAAAGAGTGTTTTACGAGCACACGGGTTTAGTCATAATGTGCCCATAATACAACCAAAATTAAAATACAGATAGTCAGGCAATGGTAGATATCTTTCATCTTTATTTGGCCCAGCTCGCTGGGCACTGGCTTATGTTATTACAAAATAAAACAGTGTTTAATGAGTATGCAGGTTTATTCGCATTGCACCCGAAATACAGCCACAGTCGATACACGGCAAAACATTCAATGATTGGTATGTTCGACCTTTATCTTGTCCATCCGTCTCTTGTTATTGGCTAATGGTGTTATGAAGTCAAAGAGTGTCTTTTGAGTATACAGGTTCATTTACAATGTACCAAAAATACAACCACAATCAATATACCACAGGCAGAAAATGGTGGATATGCTTTGTCTTTATCTTGTTGAAATATATTATTTTTGGTTAGTTAATTATAAATATTGTTTATCTGTTTCTTATTATAAATAAACGTTCTTCATATGGACTTTTATTTTAATTACTAGTTTAGTTGTTCTTTAATTGGTTCATCTTAGTTGCTTATTTCCTTTTGTCTTTACTCTCCTGAAAACCTGGAAAATATAAATATTTCGTTTTAATTACCGCAGGAGAGCAAGAGATGTATTCCGCAGCGCCGATCTCGGGGAAATTCCTCGTCGTTATCTGCTCCACTTGAAATCTCTAAGACCTTTACTCGCTACGCAGATCGTTCTGCACAACTGTGAGCTATGTTGTTTGATGAGTCAGGATGATAGGCCCAACAATTTAGCAGGTTAAAGTTTATTAATTCGGAGATAATCTCTTTACGAATTATGACCGTGTGAAATGCAGGTTCGCACTATTGTTCCAAACTTCACCTCCGAGTGACCTACGTCTCGTAATATTTGTACCGTGATGATTAACTTATTGGCGTATGGAGATATACACACCTTGAATACTTTATGTTAGTAATTGAATTTTATTTTGTGCAAGGAACTATTTGAACAACTGATATATACTGTAATGCCGTCTCACAACCATACAATCTCTCTCCTCCTCTCATACTTTCGATCTCTCCATTTTCTTCACAAACAGTTCCTAAAACAAAATCTTTGGTTCGTTAAGACACAGAGATGCGTTGTAGCACGAAACGTCCGATTCTCGCAGTCGGTATGTGCCGTTCATCACCATATCTATTCGCCGCACCCAATTGTTCGTTGCTTGGTGGTCACTGCAACTCTTGCAGTTGTAATCAATCTGTTTCTGGTTGTTAGGGGATTGTGAGAATATTTGTACATTGTCTTCTGTCATTATTTCCTTACACAATTAGGCTTACCGTAGGTTTGCATATCGGGACACGGAAAGTTCACTAGAGATGGGCGAACTGAAACATGTAACTGTTTCGAAACAAATGTAACAGTACAATGTAATGTTTCGATACGCTGTTTCGAAACAGTTTGTGTTTTGTTATCTAATAAACCAACACAATTTATCATCTTGAATGTCTACTGTATAAGTATGTCCATATAAACACAAATGAGGTGCGAGAGCGCTAATCATATCGCAGAAAGCATGAAACTATCACTTAGGCGTCTTGGCAGTTTCGTATTTCCTGCAGCAAATGCGCTGCTTTCGTGTCGTGTGACTTTCATACTTTTCAATTGGCTGAGGACAGCCATAGCCCTAGACAGAAGAACCACCAAGAACGGAACTGGAGGTGGGAGCAAACTGCAGAAACAACGGATATGCTACTGGGATTCCCACATTCCGTTAGTATGGGTAACATACCCCTCCTGCTAGTTTCCATGCACACAAAGGGAATCATTGTGGATAATAGGCACAGTGACTATAGTCTCACAAATAATGCCAAATAATTCGAATAAATAACAAAATACAACAGAAAAAATTTTTGTCTTTCAAGGTGTTTCGAACCGTTACTATAAATTCACCATGCTTCCCTGCCCTTCCCGTTCACCATTACACTATCAGTGATATGTCAAACAGATTGCTTGCAATTATACCTTCATTAAATTTATGTATATGTATAATAACTGTCACTCTACGCCTTTTTTTATTCAAAATGTTCTAGACTTACTTGCGTTTCTTAATATGATTACTGTACTTGAACAGAGAAAAGTATGTTATAAAAAAAAGTGTAATTTAACTGAATGATTTTCACATATTTATTATTTTGAATGTGAATAGTATGCGTTGTTTTATTGTTTGCTTAGTGTTTATAAAGCAGATGTTACGCCATTTCGGAATAGGACAGTCAGCTAGAAACTAAGCTTTGTTTTCGGATATCTTAAGCTTCATGCTATTGCTTGTCAAAAAGATTTCGATACTCTTGAAAGTGTTTCACGAAGTGGTATGTTGTGTTTCAGTACCTGTGCCGAGCCCGAATCTCGTCCGACACAGAGCGGAATGAAACATCACTGTTTCGATACAGTTAGTCCGTTCCAAGTACAGGTAGACTGAAACAGCCTTATTTTGAAACAATGATACAGTTTCTGTGTCTGGCTCGAGATCGAATCTGGTCCGGTTATCCGAGACAGGGGCGGAATGAAACACCACTGTTTCGAAACAGTGAACCACAGCCGTTCCGAAACACTGAAACAGTTCCACGTATCGATACACTGTATCGAAACATAGAAACAGTGGCCAAGTCTACAGTTCACCAACCCAATGCCCGCGTAACGAGCACTTCTGAAGATTGTTATATCAAACGATGTGTACAGATACAAAGATTAGGTGTCTCCGGTAACCTTGATCTGAATAAAAAGTGGACATGGCTTCATCACCAACTCACCGATTCAAATATTTATTCATTTTGTATCAGTTGTCTAAATGCATTTAAATTGTTAGCGTAGATGTGATTAAATTTTTATTGAAGACATCCAGCTTTCAGTGCACCGTGACCCACAACGTTATCTTTATGGGTGACAGATGGTGATGAAACATGCGCAGTAATACAAGTAGCTTGTGCTTGTGCAGTCGGTGGGGGGGGGGGGGGGGGTGACGGATGAGGCCCGGCACCGAATTTACGGGACGTCGCACCTGATTTCTGTGTGAGGGAAGACAAATGAAATCTGTTGACGAGGTTCTGGCTCAACACCGTGGATTTGGTTCGCGCTTTTTTCTTTCAGTATGATGCATGCCAGGTGCCTTGTAGGCACATACAAAAGAACAGGTTGATATCAATGGACTTGGAGATATATTTTACACTTTACGAACCAAATGTTTCTAAGGTGAATTTTTTATCTGGCGCCTCTGTCCTTTAGTCTATAACACCGTTATTAAAAAAAAGTCTTATTTGCATATCACATTTTTAGTATGGAATACATTCACATGTGCGTGCTGTATTTGTATTCCGTTTAACGCCTCTAAAAATCTCTTTTGCAGCAATACTCATTATTTATGTTGCCCCCTCTCTTCACTTTCATTGATAAAGACACTGTTGTTCCTGGAAAGTGAAAGATTCATACTGTTGTTGCCTGTACGAAAATCTAGTACTAAGTACAATTCAAATTAGAAACAAAACTGTTGGGAAAGACAGGATGTCAAGGAAAGGCGTTTCTTATTACACAGTAACTGGAAGCTCAAGACTTTCGGTGGTCTGCTCAATTTTGGACTGCTTAAGTAAATCGAAATGCACTGTCCCGCAAAAACAAAGTGGAGGACCCAGTAAAAATCTTCGGATGTCAATGTAACTTCATACCCTTATCAATTTCCCGTCATTAAGCCACCATTAACCATTCTTCTATGAGCAACAGAATAAACAGTCAAAGACTTTAAAACACTCTGATGAAAACAAATAAATCTTACAGTAACACTATAATCCTAGTTTATTATTTAAGTTTCACAGATTCATGAAGAGAGCGACAAAGAAATTTTAAAATTTCACCTTCCAAATCATAATTGAACTCCATTAAAAATTATTTTAACCACACACCATCCACGGGTTCGTAGTTAACTAGTGTTGAAATGCTCTCTGACAGCTAGAACGGCCATCATAGTGCATTATTATTGTTCGCGTTTAGTGTTGTTGGTTATATTAGGGTCGTGAACAACTTCAGATGTTGAGTGATTTCTGTCAAGGACACGGAGTTGTTGTATACTCGTAAGAGACAGCACCTGACATAGTTTAGAAAGGGCCACATTATGGGCTCACATTTAGCCGACTGGTCGAATGTTGGGAGTCCAAATATGGCAAGGGTTTGATGTTGGACTGTGTTGGAATTCGCCGTCAAAGTTCCGGCCGACACGTCTGACCACCGCAAGGCAGGATTGCCGTGCACAAACTACGTCGTAACGTTTCCGATCTCTGACGCTACCATCCGATAACAACCGGGCAATGTTACATGACGAATATCATGCTTGCTTATGTGTTACCTCTCATGTGACAGTAGAGTGATGCCAGTTTTCAGTAGGACGATGCTCGTCCACACATGGCACGTGTTTCCATGAAATGCCTGCGTCATGTTGAGGTCCTCCCGTGGCCAGCAAGATCCCCGGATCTGTCCCTGACAAAACCCAGTGTGGGTCTAAGTGTGACGTCAACTCTGCACCTGTTCTAGTATCCGTGATATGGAAGACTAGTTGTGGCTTTTATAACACACATTGGCCACGTTTACATCTTTCTTGCCTGTTTTAATGCATACTATAGGAAGATTGTGTTACGAGAGGCAAGAAAGTAGGCAGGATCAAAAGGCAGCCTCATTCAACGACGCGACTGTTTGTCACCTCGCGTGAGAACGGCCGGGCGAGCGAGAGCCGAACCGTACTGGACCAGAGCGAAGTAGCGGGGAGTGACCTAACGCGCTAAGAAGCGAGTTTTTTTATTATTTATATTTACTGTTTACATATAAATACACAGCCCCAGCCACGTTGAAGACTGTACTTGCACTGAGAACCTTTAAATAATAATTTCCATGTCACTCGATTCATCAGGAAATGCTAATTACCAATTTCAGTTACTGTCAGTGGTTACTGATGTAAAGGATGGACCAATATAGGGCGTGCCCTGGAAGGGCAGGCGAAAAACTTTTAAGATACCTCACGAGGCAGTCTTCGAGGTGGCAACAAACGAATCAGTGTGTATATTGCAACTTTGCGTAAAGACCGTATTAATTGCTACATTTGCCTCGGAAAACATATGTATGCTGTTTCATGTTGATTCTAAAATCTTGTGCTATATTGTGACTCTTGAGGTGCTCCGGATCTAATGATTAATAGCCGAGAATCTCGTTATAAATATTACAATAGACGGGTTCTCAGAAACTTGTTCTTAATTTTTTGGCTGCTATAAACAGAAATAAAATCCTGTGGCATCCCAACGCTCCGTGATTTCAATTTTGCCTTTTAGTTATGCACTGTTTACTGCATACACAGAAGAGCCTCAGTCCAGCGGAGAAGAAACCAGATGGGACGGCTGCTACATTTTTACAAGACGGTTAGCAAGAATATTGTTTCCAGTTATATTAGGTATAGTTAGCGCCGACATGTGTGTTTGTTAATCTTAGCACATATTTTTCATGGGAAGTGCTATATTCAGGAACCCAATGTGTAATATTTGACAGCAGCATTTTTCATTTTTTGAGGAATTACATTTGACGTACCTTCATGAATACTTTACATAGTTACAACAGTTGCTGGTCAGTTTGCCTCGGGAGGGGATACAACGACTTTACTTCATCTTTCTGTCAGTGTATGCAACCAGAGGGGTGCAACGTCACTGCAGAAATCTTTTATTAGCAGAAGCTGTATTTCAAGGTGAACTATTATGTCTTAACTGGAACGTGCGGGACGGGCAGGGGGACTGTAAATGGAAACTGTCGCGGTAAATGACGCTACCAAGGCAAGTTTCACGAGGAGTTTGCGCCATTCTCAGCGTAAAGTGGATAAGAGTCGATGCCCGGGCAGCTTACCACTCGAATGGCCACAACAACAGCATAACAGTCTCCACATGCAATGTGTTTTTAGCTTTGTAATTGCTTCTAACACATGTAAAATATGTGTCTTAAAAATCTGCTATTCTGGCACAGGAATAGATACAGTATGAGTAGAACAAATCTGATGCCCTTATGTCCAAGAATATAGAGTGGCAAAAGTGTCTTTCCCTTTGTTCTATGATAGCCTGATCAGTATTGTTGTACTTAAAGAAACAGTAGAAATATCTGTAACGAGACAAGAGTTCGAAGTGTGAAAATTAGACGCCTAAGCTCGTATGTATCTGTATCTCAGAGTGGATTAATACTTGTCGGGGCATAGAATTTTTGCTTCTCGAACATTATTTTAACTCAAACCTACTTTTAGTATAGATCTCAAATTGTGAAATACTTTTAGTGCTAGTTAATCAGGAAACATAATTTCAAATTGAAATGGCTCTGAGCATTATGGGCCTTAACATCTGAGATCATCAGTCCCCTAGAACTTAGAACTACTTAAACCTAACTAACCTAAGGACATCACACATGTCCATGCCGGAGGCAGGATTCGAACCTGCGACCGTGGCAGCCACGTGGTTACGGACTGAAGCACCTAGAACCTCTCGGCCACCGCGGCCGGCTAAACATAATTTAACTTGATATTTTAAGACTGAAATTACAATTGATATCTGTCTCTGCTAGAAGAGATAATGCAAACGATAAAAAATGAAATTTAGTCAATGTAGATTATGTCAGTGACTGATTACCTTCCTTCATTTACATGAGTCAGGAATCCCAAAAACATTTAATATAGTTACCAGTTTCGACCAAACTGTGGTCATCATAAGACTAGCTGCAGATAAAAAAGCAGATACCAAGAATAATGTTACAATCCATAAAATCTACAGAATACGTATCTACATAATAGTAAGAACAAGGAAAAAATTATGCCTGAATTCACTTGCCGCAAGCTGTAACACAAGATTCCATTTGTGTCGCCACCATGAATACAGGTAACAGCAGCTAGAGGTCAAGGTTTTATAGGCGGAATGTAAATCCCTCCATCTCTAATTACACAGAGGTGACAATAGTTATAGGATACATCCTAATATCGTATGCACCTCCTTTTTCCAGAGTAGTGCAGCGCCTCGACTGGTATGGACTAAACAATTCCTTGGAAGTCCTCTGCACAGATGTTGAGCCATGCTATCTCTTTAGCCTTCCGTAATTGCGGAAGTATTGTCGGTGCAGGATTTTGTGCAAGAACTGACGTCTCCATCATGTTCCATAAATGTTCGATGGGGATCGTGTTGGGCGATATGGGAGGCCAAATCATTCGCTCGAATTGTCCAGAACGTTTTTCAAAGCAATCGCGAGCAGAACGCTTTTCAAACCAATCGGGAACGTACACTCCTGGAAATGGAAAAAAGAACACATTGACACCGGTGTGTCAGACCCACCATACTTGCTCCGGACACTGCGAGAGGGCTGTACAAGCAATGATCACACGCACGGCACAGCGGACACACCAGGAACCGCGGTGTTGGCCGTCGAATGGCGCTAGCTGCGCAGCATTTGTGCACCGCCGCCGTCAGTGTCAGCCAGTTTGCCGTGGCATACGGAGCTCCATCGCAGTCTTTAACACTGGTAGCATGCTGCGACAGCGTGGACGTGAACCGTATGTGCAGTTGACGGACTTTGAGCGAGGGCGTATAGTGGGCATGCGGGAGGCCGGGTGGACGTACCGCCGAATTGCTCAACACGTGGGGCGTGAGGTCTCCACAGTACATCGATGTTGTCGCCAGTGGTCGGTGGAAGGTGCACGTGCCCGTCGACCTGGGACCGGACCGCAGCGACGCACGGATGCACGCCAAGACCGTAGGATCCTACGCAGTGCCGTAGGGGACCGCACCGCCACTTCCCAGCAAATTAGGGACACTGTTGCTCCTGGGGTATCGGCGAGGACCATTCGCAACCGTCTCCAAGAAGCTGGGCTACGGTCCCGCACACCGTTAGGCCGTCTTCCGCTCACGCCCCAACATCGTGCAGCCCGCCTCCAATGGTGTCGCGACAGGCGTGAATGGAGGGACGAATGGAGACGTGTCGTCTTCAGCGATGAGAGTCGCTTCTGCCTTGGTGCCAATGATGGTCGTATGCGTGTTTGGCGCCGTGCAGGTGAGTGCCACAATCAGGACTGCATACGACCGAGGCACACAGGGCCAACACCCGGCATCATGGTGTGGGGAGCGATCTCCTACACTGGCCGTACACCACTGGTGATCGTCGAGGGGACACTGAATAGTGCACGGTACATCCAAACCGTCATCGAACCCATCGTTCTACCATTCCTAGACCGGCAAGGGAACTTGCTGTTCCAACAGGACAATGCACGTCCGCATGTATCCCGTGCCACCAAACGTGCTCTAGACGGTGTAAGTCAACTACCCTGGCCATCAAGATCTCCGGATCTGTCCCCCATTGAGCATGTTTGGGACTGGATGAAGCGTCGTCTCACGCGGTCTGCACGTCCAGCACGAACGCTGGTCCAACTGAGGCGCCAGGTGGAAATGGCATGGCAAGCCGTTCCACAGGACTACATCCAGCATCTCTACGATCGTCTCCATGGGAGAATAGCAGCCTGCATTGCTGCGAAAGGTGGATATACACTGTACTAGTGCCGACATTGTGCATGCTGTGTTGCCTGTGTCTATGTGCCTGTGGTTCTGTCAGTGTGATCATGTGATGTATCTGACCCCAGGAATGTGTCAATAAAGTTTCCCCTTCCTGGGACAATGAATTCACGGTGTTCTTATTTCAAGTTCCAGGAGTGTATTATGTAAACTGAAAGTGGAGTGAGGGGAAAGGAAAAGAAAGCGAAGGAACCGATATCAGCAGCATTGGGACTTTATGCGGAATCGGCGGCGATGGACGAAAATATCTGCCTGACCGGGACTCGAACCCGGGATATCCTGCTTATAAAGCACTTGCATGAACTACTGCGCCAACCCGACACGGCGTTTATCGCAAATGCACGGACTATCTCGGCACGCTTCCCGGCCGATCCACATTCCCACGTGGCGTCACCTTTCCGCTGCCGTAACCAGGCCTTCCATGATCGCTAATTTTTTTATTCCCGCCAGAAATCGAACGGTATTGTTCATCCGCACTGAAGGTTGTGGATACATTGTCTATCGAGGAGAATCAGTTGTATGAATGCGTAGTGTCTGTTTTCTCCATCATGTCCGAAGGAACAAGTATTAAACATTCATACAATGCGAACCACTGTGACCCGGTGACATGGCACATTGCCACCTGTAGTGATTGGCAATTCGCAATTTTTCACAAAACACAACTTTTATTGGCGTAAGTTCACAAGGTAGATGACTGAACAACAAACGAAACGTAACAATAACGATGCCATTAAAAGTCTCCTAATTGAGGCAAACAAAGTTCACTTCTAATTTTCCACAAAGGTCGTGATAACACACACACACAAATTAGTAAGCAATTCAGAGAGAATGACGTCAGCAGTCACAGTTCCCGAGGTCGGCATCCCGAGTGAACTGTTCTGGGCTGGTTCTAGCCCCTAAATAGCTGTCTCCAGCCAGTCAGGTTCTAGCGTAGAGATACTTCCTGTAGGCCGTGACTCGCGCTGCCCCTGCAGGAAGTAGTGCACGGAATGTCTGTTTCGATTATCTTGTGTGTAAATAGCCAGTGTTTACCATGGTGCTTTTGGTACGCCGTGGAGGTAGACAACTCGTCCTGGGTTGCCGGCCCTCAGGGGCTACCTTGGCTCAGGCATAACAGCACCCATAAAAACTCAAAACGTTGTTTGGGAACATGAAGTCCACAAACGGCTGCAAATGTTCTCAGTCGGTTCGGTTGGACCAGAGGACCCAGTCCATAACATGTCAACAGAGAGCACACCATTATGAATCCACTGTACTGCACAGTACCTTGCTGGCAATTTCGGTCCACAGCTTTGTGCGGTCTGAACCACACTCGAACCCTGGTATCAGCTCATACCAACTGAAGTTGGGACTCATCTGTCGACGTCCCGGTTTTCTAGTCGTCTAGGATCCAAACGATATGGCCAGAAGCCTACGAGAAGCATTGCAGACGATGTCGTGCTATCAGCAAAAGCACTCACTTTGGTTATGTGCTGCCATACTTATTGGCTCCAATTTCCCCGCACTGTCCTAACTAATATGTTCGTCGTACGTCCAACATTGACTTCTGTGGTTATTTCACACAGTATTGATGGTGTTTTAGCTCAGACGATTCTACAGAAACGCCGCTGCTTTGGGTCGTTAAGTAAAGGCCGCGTGCCACGGCGTCGTCCACGGCGAGAAACAATGCATCAAATTTGGTATTTCGGCACAGTCTTGACACTAAGGGTATCCGAAGTGGAATGTCCCATTCGTCTAGCTCCAACTAACATTCCGCGTTAAGAGTGTGTTAATTCTCGTCGTTTGGCCGTAATGACGTCGGAAACCCTTTCACACGAATCACTTGAGTACAAATGTCAACTCCCCCAATGTGCCGCCCTTTTATACCTTGCTTGCTAAGTGGTCAGCGCGGCGGTTTGTCACGCCAAGGGCCCCGGGTTCGATTCCCGGCTGGGCCGGAGATTTTCTCCGCTCAGGGACTTGTGTTGTCCTCATTATCATTTCATCATCATCAATGGAAGGCAACGGGGAACCACCACTGGAGCCAATTCCCTAGACGCTCATGCGGTGAACCTCTCTGACAAGGCTTCCCCCATGACAAGACCTGCCAGAAGGCAGAACACAAAGCTTTTTCGCGATGCTACCGCCACCTGTATATGTGCATATCATTAGCCCATGACTCCTGACACCTTGGCTAATACTTGCCTGTATAACAAACGAAATAGTCATTTCCATATATTTTATATGCAGTTTCATTTGTTAGATTAATGTAACATTTCTTTATAGCACTTACTTTTACAAAAAAATTTTAAGTTCAAATAATTTTAAAATGCCAACATTTGTATTCTTGGTTGGGGCCGGTGGCCGGGTCGTTCATGAACAAGTAATAATGTTGGTATTTTATATAAATTATTGGATGGGAACAACTAGCTTACTAAATCAATGTATCATTACTTTTACATTACATTCGTAAACAGAAATGATTATGAGGCGTGCGTTGACATTTATGTGGCGCTGCATTTGGAATAATTCACAGCTGTTACAGAAATATTTTATTTCCTAATAAGATGGAAGCCTGGAGAGGAGGAACGCGTAGTTGAGTACTCGAGCTGGGCATCAGGTACTTAGAAACTGAACTGTGCATCGGTGGATAACTTGTTCTTTTGGTTCATCAGTTTGTTATATGCTTTCGTTCATCACAAGTCTCTCCAATCAAGACGTTACTTAAGCTTAATACGATTCTGACCATATCCGCTGTAAGGTTAAGCAAATGTAACCAACACTGGACACACTGAGACAATGATCGGGATTTAGGAGACGATGCATTGTTTTACTGACGTACAAATCTTCAACAGGATGCCACAGACGAAAAAACTAAATAAAAAATAAACGTTTCGATATGGACTGGCAGTAGATCCCAATATATTCGTGTATCAACGGACAACAAGACTTTAGTCGGTACAAGTGTATGGTAATGAAATTCTGTACCGTTTTCGGTTCGTTGTCTTAGGGTTTAGAGCCCATTTAGGGCTTCATATTAATTTCTCCTGATAGTCTCTAGGTGGTACACAAGGTTGTTAAATGCGTTCATATACTTCCACATTTATCGTTTTCTTTAGCTTCTCATATTTCGCTCTTCGATTTACACGTGACGACAGGTAAATTTCTACAGGCATCCACCAAATCTACACAGTTCCATCAGATTGTCACAGGGTGTATCGTTGTGTTCATATAATTCCATATTTATGGTTTTCTTACGTGTAAAATAAACCCATACCGTATGAGCCGTGCTCCGGCTCGCGTTGTTGCTGTTTGTAGGTTTCCGCCCTCTGTTGGAGGCCAGACCGTATCCTTTAGTTGGCATGGTTGCGGTTGTTTGTCTTCTTCTCGTCTTGACTGGCGCCACTCGTTTCGCAAGTATTGCCTGTCCGCTAGGGGCAGCAACGGCGGTTATCGATATGTAGTAGCTGTTGCCCTATGTTTAGGGCGACGTCGTTGTTTCTCCGTGTCGTGTGAGTGTGCCAGTGCGATTGGGGACACAGGAGGGATGAGGTCAGTGCAGTGCGAGAACCCACCAGGAGAGATGTCGCCGCGCATGGACTGCTGGATGGAAGGGCTGTGGTCACGAGGGTGCATGACCTCGTCGTAAACCGGATCCAGCAAGCCTTAATGTGAGTACATTTAAATCAAAGTAGAGCAGAGTCAGTCACCTGTGTGGGCCCCATAGTATGTACGTGAAGTTGACAGATTATCATCGTGCCGTCATGTGTAGTTTGGTGGATCTGCGTACCGCTTAGTACATGAAGACCCTGCTGTGTCAAAACCACTTGGCTCAGTGATCACATGTTGTCGTTACTCAACTATGAATTAATAAAGCAGTGAAGAGAGTTGTTTTATTCTGCCAACCGTCGTCAGAGTTGTCACAGTGAGTTTAATGTGCGTTTGTGTGCCTAATGAATTTGATGTCACTCGTTTGGTAATTGGTTTTGGCTCGCTTTGCGATTGTTTTCGCAATGACGTGTGGTTGCGGATTCTGGTTGCTTACATTTCGGTTTTGCCTCGCACGCAAATAGAGTGGGGTTTTGGTTACTGTTAGTTTGTCTGGTCTTCTGTACTGTGACTTGTTTGTTCAGATTTTCGGGTTTGTGTAATCGGACGGAAATCTGGTAGTGGTTCCTTTCTAGTTCCGGGCGCTCTAAACACAGTATTCTGGGGACATAGTGCAGACCGCCGGTTCTGGCTTTGGCGTATTGTTCCATCGTTGCATTTGGTTTATGCGAAGTCAGGTAGCTTCAAGATTATCATTAGTCATTCGTTAGACTGCCATCTTGTGAAGGGATTGCAACTCTTGGCTGCCTATCGCATCGCTCGCGAAAGTGTTTGTTGCCGGACCTTCTCAGAGGTAGATTTCCGGAGCACCGTCTGTGACTGGTCGTTGGGGTTTTATTGTATTTATCATATCTTGTAATGCATACATTAAAGGTTATGTATGTCTAGTAAATAGTTCTGGTCGCCTTCTGGAATAAATCTAGCAGTGTAAGGGTTGTTACAAGGTTACCATCATCTTTCACACTCTTATTATTCAGTAGCTTGTTTCTTTCAATTAACCTTTGCTTGTATTTGCTGTTTTACAGCAGGTTTCTAAATTTTTTATACAATTGCCGGCGTGTAAGGCCTTCAGCTGTGGTCAGTGGCTTCTTTTTTAACATTATCTGTAGGTGTAGTTTGTCGTGATCTGTTAAAATGTAATGCACTGAAATCACTATCATTTACACAGCTCTTTATTCCTTCATTAATAACATGTGGTGTTTTTTTTATTTATTGTTGCTGCTCACGGTGGCCGAGCGGTTCTAGGCGCTTCAGTTCGGAACCACGCGGTTGCTACGGTCGCAGATTCGAATCCTGCCCCGGGCATGGATGTGTGATGTCCTTAGGTTAGTTAGGTTTAAGTAGTTCTAAGTTTAGGGGACTGATGACCTCAGATGTTAAGTTCCATAGTACTTAGAGCCATTTCAAACATTTTTTGTTTTTGAGTCTGGAATTACGGTTTTAAAAATATGTGTAACTGTAAAAGGCGACCAATAGTAACTGATTACGGCTCTGTCCACAGTCGTAACCGGATCCTGCGTTCCCTTGACTATGAGGTTTCACCGTAACACCTCATTCTCATACTTGGTTCTTGGCACTACACGTGACGGAAAATAACGCTCTTTAGGCATTCACCAGATCTAAAAGCTTCCATCGGATTGTCACAGGGTGTAGCGTAATTTGTCACTCTAAATCACTCTTGTCCAATGATCCACCTTCAAGTGGATTCCCTCTTCACACCACCTCTAGCATCGCCTAGCACTGACTGCAGAGATCTGTGTATGAAGAGCAGCTGAACCGTTGTATTCCGTTATCTTTAACTCCCTTCATACAGTCACTGTGATAGCTGGCTTGCCGGTAGCACTTTGGAACTCAAGAGTGATTTCGTGCTGTTTTGTATAAACGCCCTCCACAATGGCCGATGGTCCATATCGGTCAGTAAACGAGGTGCTCCTGGTTTCGGTTTAACTGTGTTTGTTTCGTCATATTTCCAGTTCACATTTACTTGGGCAGCTTTAGAAGAGTCGAAATGTCCCCCACTCATACAGTTGTAATTGTTGGAGACTTCAATCTACTCACCCTAAATTTGTTGGTGAAAATACATGTTCAGAGCCGATGGTAGAAACAATCTTCTGAAATTGTACATGCTTTCTCTGAGAATTACTTTGAACAATTAGTTCAAGAGCCCACACGAATTGTAAATGGTTGCGAAAACACACTTGACCTCTTAGCCACAAATAATTCTGATCTAATAGAGAGCGTCATGACGGATACAAGGATTAGTGAACAAAAGGTCATTGTAGCGAGGCTCAAAACCATATCAACCAAAACCACTAAAAATATACGCAAAATATATCTATTTAAAACAGCAGATAAAAATTCGCTTAATGCATTCCTAAAAGTCTCCATTCCTTCCAAGCTAATTACGTAAGTGTGAAACAGATTTGGCTCAAATTCAAAGATACAGAATCGACAGCAATTCATACGGCATAAGTTAACAAGAGACGGGTCTGATCCACCATGGTACACAAAACACGTCGGAATACTGTTGCAGAAGCAACGGAAAAAGCACGCCAAATTCAGAAGAACGCAAAATCCCCAAGACTGGCTAAGCTTTACGGAAGCTCGAAATTTAGTGCAGACGTCAATGCGAGAAGCTTTTAATAGTTTCCACAATGAAATATTGTCTCAAAATATGGTAGAAAACCCAAAGAGATTCTGGTCGTATGTAAAGTACACCAGTGGCAAAGAACAGCCAATAGTCACTGCGCGATAGCAATGGAAATGTTACCGATGATGGTGCCACTAAAGCGGAGTTACTAAATACAGTTTTCCGTAATTCCTTCACGAAAGAAGACGAAGTAAATATTCCAGAATTCGAAACTAGAACAGCTGTTAGCATGAGTGACATAAATGTAGATAACTTAGCTGTTGCGAAACAACTCAAATCACTTCAGAAAGGCACGTCTTCCGGTCCAGGTGATATACCAGTCAGGTTCCTTTCCGAGTATGCAGACACAATAGCGCCTTTCTTAACAATCATATGCAACCGCTCACTTGACGAAAGGTCTGTTCCTGCAGACAGGAAAGTAGCACAGCTCACACCAATATTCAAGAAAGGAAATAGGAGTAACGCATTGAACTATAGACCCATATCATTGACCTGAATTTGCAGCAGGATTTTTGGAGCATATACTGTAGTCGAACACTATGAATCACCTTCAAGAAAATGACTTACTGATACATAACACGGATTCAGAAAAATATCGTTCATGTACAACGCATCTAGCTCTTTATTCCCATGAAGTAATGAGTGCTGTCAAGGGATCTCAGATTCCATATTCCTAGATTTCCTGAAGGCTTTTGATACCGTTCCTCACAAGCGACTATTAATCAAATTGCGTGCTCATGGAGTATCGTTTCAGTTGTGTGACTGGATTCGTGATTTCCTCTGAGGTCAGAATTGGTAGTGAAATACGGTAAATCGAGTAGAACAGAAGTGATATCTGGCGTTCCACAAGGTAGTGTCATAGGCCTTTTACTGTCCCTGATTTACATAAATCTCTAGTTGATAATCTGAGCAGCCCCCTTAGATTGTTTGCAGACGACGCTGTAATTTACCGTCTAGTAAAATCATCAGACGATCAATTCCAATTACAAAATGATCTAGAGAATTTCTGTATGGTGCAAAAATTGGCAATTTGCATTAAACAAAGAAAAGTGCGAAGTCATCCACATGGGGACAAAAAGAAATCTGATAAATTTTTGGTATACGATAAATCGCACAAATCTAAGGTCTGTCAATTCGACTATATACCTAAGAATTACAATTACGAGCAACTTAAATTGGAAAGACTACGTAGATAATATTGTGGGGAAGGCGAAACAGACTGCGCTTTGTTGGCAGAACACTTAGAAGATGCGACAAACCCACTAAAGAGACAGCCTACATTACACTTGTCCGTCGTCTGCTGGAATATTGCTGCGCGGTATGGAATCGTTAGCAGGTAGGATTGACTGAGAACATGGAAAAATTGCGCCGGCCGAAGTGGTCGTGCGGTTAAAGGCGCTGCAGTCTGGAATCGCAAGGCCGCTACGGTCGCAGGTTCGAATCCTGCCTCGGGCATGGATGTTTGTGATGTCCTTAGGTTGGTCAGGTTTAACTAGTTCTAAGTTCTAGGGGACTAATGACCTCAGCAGTTGAGTCCCATAGTGCTCAGAGCCATGGAAAAATTGCAAAGAAGGGCAGCTCGCTTCGTGTTATCGCGCAATAGGGGGAGAGTGCCACTGATATGATACGTGAGTTGGGGTGGCAGTCACTGAAACAAAGGCAGTTTTCTTTGCGGCGAGATCTATTTACGAAATTTGTCACCAACTTTCTCTTCCGATTGCGAAAATATTTTGACACCTACGTAGGGAGAAATGATCATCATAATAAAATAAGAGAAATCAGAGCTCGAACAGAAACATTTAGGTATTCCTTTTTCCCACGCGCCATTCGAGAGTGGAATGGTATAGTAGTAGTTTGAAAATGGTCCGATGAACCCTCTGCCAGGCACTTAAGTGTGAATTGATGACTAACCGTATAGATGTAGATAGATGTAGCTCTATTACTCAGATAATATCAAGTGACTAGTCCACGTTCGAAGTCACTGAGCGCTGCTGATGGACCAATCGTGTTGTTACTGCTTCTCTACTGATAAAATATGCCGGTGATTGCAAACCATTGAGAGCATTTCCCTCATCTGCAATCAGATGTCCGGTATGAAAAAAAATTATTTTGGACACTTTCATTAATAAAGTGACGAAAGATAAATGATATTTAGTTTTTATTAAACTGCGAAGTAATTCATTTAGGTAATTGGTACTGCTTATTTCTAACTGCTTCTTTTCGAAGCAATTCTAAATGCATCTCTAAAACTGCCTACAACTACTTCTCAGAAAGGAAGGAAGAAAGGAAGGCTATCCACATTGAGGGGACACAATTATTACAATACAAGCATTCTTTGCACCACTTCTCTTCCTTGCGACAATTTTTCCACTCACACCTTGGACCCAATTAATATAACAATAATTTCGGGTGTTCATTGGCTGGAGTGGCTTGCAGTCGGACGCCACTTCGGCGACTTGCGTGTCCTAATCTACCCCAATCATCCAACAAGGAGTAGGGCACATACATTTTGACTTGGAATCCGAACTACGTGTCATTTCTGGCGATTCATTACATCGCTAAAGGCTAGGTTTAAATGCAGACTGAAAAATTCGTGGTCTGGTCGGTATTCGATCGCGCAACCTCTCGGTTTCCAGGCATGGCTTTGCCAGTTGTTACCGGGCCCAACAATGAACTAACTTAAAATGTGTGCACTACACTGAGCCCTGCTGTTCGTACCTCACTTGATTGCTGGACTCCTTACTTCTGGAGTAGCAGGAATTGGAAGACTGCCAATGCTTTGTGTCTGAGCAGTACCCCTAATAATAATGCAGATTAGGCTGTAAAACAGTGTAGTAGTCATTACATAGTTACTGTTGTTTTGCTGTCAATTAGTTCGTTTACTGTTGCGAAGTGTAGAATGAAGCAGTTCGGATTCAGGTGTTCCTATTTACCACGCGCCATTCGAAAATGGAATGGTAGAGAAGTAGTATGAAAATGGTTCGATGAACCCTCTGCCAGGCACTTAAGTGTGGATTGCAGAGTAACCATGTAGATGTAGACTTTGCTGGAACAAGCTCGGAGAAGGCATTTTCATGAGGTATTTAAGCTTATGTGATGTAAATATATCTGTTTTACTCTCATAGTCCCATTGTACAAAGTACAAGAAGTATGTGCATAGTGGGTGGACCTTGTGAGGAAGAGGATGTTGATACATTAGTTTCACTAGCTGTAACCTTGATCACATTGGATCACACGTTATTTCTAGTATTCAAATAAATATGTAATTATTGGTAACGTATATAATCAGTATCACAGTTTTTCTAAATAATGGTAGTAGTAACGGTCTTCTAAAGAAATTCAGTTTCATGAGCGAAACACAACTGATACCTTTCGTTTTTCCCCCAGAGAATTACAATTTACCCCTCAGGGGGTAATTACCCCCAGGCTAGGAAACACTGCAATACGCCGTGCCTCCTTTTATACTGGCGGTTTGTCACTCGTGATATCTAGCGACCAATTCCGGATTACGTAAGGGTGTCCAGGTACTTGTGATCATGTAGTGCGATTGTGGGTAGTTCAGCTGATGACTTACTCTATCTGGACGACTGCAGGAAACTGTCGGTGTGTCTGCGACAGCCAGTATGACGGCACTGGGAAAGGAACTTTACGAAGTCTGTGTGCTGGTGTTCTCGTCATGCAACTGATATCAGAGAGTGGAAGACATGGTGGTGGTGGTGCTGACTTCCTTGTTGCAGACATCGAACATCATCAATAAGCTGCTCGGGTTTAGTACCAGTTGTGGGCCTACATGAATGGTGGCTGTCAATTTCATTCGTGCTGAAAGCAGGATAGGCGCTCACAGTCGGAGAGTAAATGCCATCCAATGCTTGCATACTTTTTGCAAGGGAATAGAACGCCATGAAGTTATAATCCGTAAGATGAGGAGGCATGTGGTTGATGTACTTCACGACGTTTGCCTGGAAGAAGATGGTTGTTTGTGGACAGCCTGTTGTGGGTAGCTACGACTGTGTGGACAAATCTTAACTGTTGGATGTGACGTCCGCCAGTTATGCAAAACAGTTTTTTCTCAGTACCCAAATATCTTTCGGCACCACTGTGCCATCATCAGTGCCTTCTCCTTTTCATTTATTCTGTAATGTGAACATTTTTGTTAAATGATTATAAAATTATGTGGATGTTTAGTTCAAACAATAGATCGTTTCTTTTTGTAAATACCTTTACATTTGGTGTGCATGAATTTTCCGGATCACTTGTGTGTTAATTACTACAGGTAGCTTGTCATCTGCAACCAAACGATGTTGATGCGAAAGTTTTTTGCTAGGAGTTAACCTATCTTCTAGAATGTAATTTAGTTTGTCGCGATGTTTTCGCGGCTATATTCTGGACTCGGATGGGACACACAACAAACCACAATCACATTGTGTTTTGGTGAAGTGAAAATTGTTTTACTACGTTATTTTTGTCGAAAATACTTGTTGTAGTTAGGCCTACGTGTGCAGCACAACACCTCACCATGATGTGGAGAATGAAAGTGCTTGCAACACGAAAACTTAAGTAAAAACGAATAGGCCTACAGGCACGGAAACATCCATCTTGTTGGAAAAAGACTGTGTCTTGGCGGTCAGCCTGTTGTAGCAAGGCAACAAGCGCCAGCGTATCAAGGTTAGGCTTTTTTGCTTTCTTTTGATAAGCAAAATGGTCCCGCAGTAGTATCAGCGATTAAATAACACCACACATTCACTTCCGTCACAGTATGCGGACTGACTGTGCTCCCTATACGAACACTGTTTACCTGGTGTGACGTCCCTTCCCTCCTCCACTCGCCGGGAGAAGACGCGACTCGTCACCATGTTCGTCTCCGTCGGTATGACGTAAAACACCTGCAACTCTCGTAAGACCAAAACTCCTCGCGTGGTTTAGAAATATTCTGTTATCTGTCCGCAACAATCTTCTCAGCTTGTGCGAACTGGTAAACTGCAATCGTTTATTTTTATTTTTATGCCCGGTTAGTTCTTTGTTGAAATAAAATCTTGATTCTTGATTTCATCACTACGGTCGTTTTTCACATCACACATAGCAAGGATGAAATTTTGCCGTCTACTATTCCGTTGCTATGCCGTTGCTACGTCCAGCTATTGACAACGGTCCGACGTAACTCCAGAGATAACTTGTTTGAGTAAATGTTTTTTAATACGCCGTAATACTGCTTTAAACTAATTACTTTTCACTGTCAATTATTCACGTACTCACTTAGTCACTTAAAATGTTTAAAGAGTCGATCAAACTTACATTAATACACATTCTATTGTCCGTTTAATGAGTTAGGTGACACGTAAGATTTATCTTTTCACTCAGATTTGATTGTTCTTTTTGTAATTAATTGTTTGTCCCTACAACACACCCACACCGATATACCATTCAAGATTAACTTCCGTTCAGTAATCGTGACGCTGGCAACTTTTCACTGATCGACGTACTTGTCTTTGTCTTGTTTCATTGTGTCCTACTCGAGACTACGAATTGTTTTTCTGTCGTTGATCCATTGCTCTCAAGGTTTGTAACTGCTCATCAGCACGAAGACTAAGTCCGATAAAACAATATCACTCAACTGAAGTCTAACACTCGTCTCACTATACCGTCGCGTTGAGAATGGTAAAAATTAACTTTCATCAGTCGAATGACTGAGCAATACTTCAGTCTCTACCTCACGATTTATCAAACTTCCAAAACTGAAACAATATAATAGCGTTTGCGTCCAGACAACTATCGCAAAAGCACTCTAGAGAGACTAAAGAACAACTAAGTACCTGAACATTTCCATTTTCCGAGTTGCATTGTAATCGCATTGAATTTCCGATGCGGCTTCAACTCTCTTCCATGGTAAATGTTATCTTCGACTGAATTACTTTCTTGTATTTAACCTTCGTTCATATAATTTTCAATTCTATAGATGTTTGATAAAGAATCTGATACTTTCCTTTTATCTCCCCTTGGTGTATGCTATTCTCAGTATTTGAATGATATAGGTGTTAATCAAAATATTACCTGTGTAGATTTTACCGTCAATAGTTGGTGTCACTGTCAAGATAACTCACTTCCCTACTTTAAGTTTCTGCAAAGTCCGTTAGTTGTGGTTTTCTGTATTTGGGACGTTACACTTACCAAAGACGTGGAATACTGCTGCGTCTGAAAATGCTAAGTTGTTTAGAAAATTTCCATCCTCCTATAAAAGGGGGAAAAAGTCCACAGAGAATTGCATACTTTGTGATTTGTCGTGTGGATCAATGCGTGCAGCAGCTGCAGTCGGTATGGATACATATGTAAACTGTTTCCCGGGGGAACACAGTGCACAGCCGCCCAAGGAATTTGCAGCTCCTGCAACGCCCTGTGAACAAACTTCTGCTTTGTGCGTTGAAAAGCTAGCCGTTTCCGTTCTGTGTCGGCTTCACACGTTCCGGGTCGTCCAGTATGCTTCACATAAACGTTTTCTTTCTGCAAAAAATTCCTGTATCACCGGCGTAGCGACGTCCGCTAGGTTTGGTGCTTCCTATACATGTCTGGAAGTTCCTCTGAACCTCCCTGTCCGATTTGGTCTAAATAAGTCATTCCACACACACACACAGCCTTTTCTTGAACCGGCGTCATTATGTTTCACTTACAACCTTTGAGTTTGTCAGTCGCGTAGGTCAGAAGTTGTGTATATATTTTAATTAATTTGGGTGCTGTAACACATTGAAGCTGTAGCGTACCTTTTGAGACACCCTCTCTTTTAGTGGGTCCAAGCAGGTGGATTCTTTAGAGTATTCACTCGTTCCCCCAAATCTGTCTTCCTGGAGCCCTGTCAAATTTACATTAGAGTTCAGGCCTGTACGTAATACTGAGGGCAGCGAAAGTTGTTTCTATTGAAAATAGTGAAGAATTTTCTCATAAGCTGTGGGCTTTCCAAGTGATGAAACGTCGTGTATCCAGCAAAGAAGAGGTCCCATCTACTTCTGGATTCTTTTCTCTGCCCTACAGAAATACGTCACGAAAGAAGTATTCTGCTGGGTATCAGGGGAAAATGAGATCTTGGGTAACGATGAAACTCAGTTGTCAGCCAAGGAAACGTTGGCAGCTTCTTGTGGACTAGTTTTCCAGCTCCCTCGGAGACATCGCCTCGCTATTGAGTCAGACGATCATGTGCTGATGGGAGTAGATATGGACGGTAAGAGACCGACGACAATCCGGGAGCAGTGAAATTGTCTGTCCTGCCAAGTCATTCGCCTTTGATGTCATAAAGACGGAACGAAATGACGTAAGAAGTGTGGGTGTAAGGAATTTATTTTTTTCACCATAAGTCAGCAATCGCATACAGTCCTGAAATTAGCGTAACTAATTACCTAATTGGGCTGCTAAAGAGCCCCAATCTAATTGGGTGGCACTCTCCAAGTGACATATAAAGTGTTGTCTCTGGATATGTGTAGGGAGTAACTGACGGAATAATTGACGTTATGCTTAATTAAATGTCACAATTGTAGCGCCGAATGACGAAACCGCCCACGAAGGTGAACACATGTTATTGGCAACGCGTAGGCAGGTGGGGACATGAAACAGCGTCGCGTGGCATTTATTGACAATGTTTCCAGCATTTGCTTATACAAAAATTGTCGCTTAATACATCAGCTGACTGTTATATCTAACCAAAGTGGCACAGTGATTGAGATAGTGACACACTTGCAGAAAGTCTGGTTTAAATCTTTCTTCTGCTCTTGATAGATTTTGTTAAATCTATCAAGATTAAACAAAATTATTTCTTTTCTTCCTGTCTATTTCACTGACTTGAAGTGAGTTGATAGACCTCAAAGTAAAAAAAGCCAATTTTTTAAGATAGGCAGCAGATCGTTTACAACACTCTAAAAGAGTTAAAGCTGTCGCCGTGTTTGGCCACACAAGATGGGTCATCCTCCCTGGTCAATAATCACAGCATCCATCGAAGCTGGTCAGCCGGGGTGGCCAAGCGGTTCTAGGCGCTACAGTCTGGAACCGCGCGACCGCTACGGGCACGGATGTGTGTGATGTCCTTCGGTTAGTTAGGTTTAAGTAGTTCTACGTTCTAGGGGACTCATGACCTCAGAAGTCCCATAGCGCTCAGAGCCATCCATCGAAGCTACAGTCTTCTCTGCTCTTTACATCTCCACAAAGAGGATCCCCGAAGCATGAAATGTTAGCTTGCCTCTCTGCCGGCATTTCCTGCTCATTCCATTATGCTTAGTTTAAGTCTCTCCCGGCTTGTCTCATTTCAGATTAGCCAGTATGTATATTTGTGGCAGTAGGAGCAGTGATGTTAATGAGGCTGTAATTTCTTAATTACTGAAAGTGTTGTCGCCGCATAAGATGTGTTAACTTTACACAAAAACGCCCTGCACATCCTACGGGTACGTTACAACGTCAGCTTACAACTTAACATGTCCATGCTTTTTGTAATTTGGTTTGATACGGTGAAATATTGTTTTCGAATAATAATTTCAAGGGATTAAAATACAATGTTTGATATGATTGCCGTAATTAATGTTGCAACCCCTGCAGTGTCGAACTATTTCGAGTTATATTTGTTCAAGCTGTAGTTTGCTCTGAGATCAATAATAAATTTTTACTGCCAGTATAATTCACCAACACCCATAAAAAAAGAAAACAGCATTTCGGAACCACGAAAAGTCGCTGTAACGTGCATTTATTTATCGAGCCTGTTATCGGTCGGGTGACCACCTACAGGTCACCTACATACGAAGAAAAAGGTATAAGAAATTGTCAAAATAGTTAAGGTGAACTAGTGCGCATAGCACATACTCATCAGGTTGAAGGACCATTCTTTGGAGTAAAGTACTCAATTACTATCAGTTACAGCATCTAAAGTGAACAGATAAAATACAGTATACGTAGACATTAAAAACATACACAACATACGTACTGTATATACGTTATACATTTTTACAAATCTAACGTGAGTACCTGCTACTTGTACATGGGTCCATTTTCTTATAGATTTTCATTTAGTTGCTACATGTACAAAATTCCCAGTCCATTGTACTCTCACCAAGATAGTTTCGTACAGTGACGACTGGGCGGTTTTTCTAAACCATGTTTCCGAAAATAAGTTGAATAGTTTCGCTACAACAGCGGATGAGCAGGGATTGCCAAAAGGGAGTTTTTAAGTACTCATTTATAATACGTCATGTTTACTCAGTGCAAACCTTATCGATGTTTTTGTGATTCTCAATTGGAATTTGTAAAAGAGCATACGTCTCGGTCGGAAAGATCGCAGATGAAATTAACCCTAACCTCCGTCGGCGAAAGGTGGACAATTATTGATTTTAAAAACTAACATGTCTAGTCGTCGTCAAACCTTTTAGCCACAGAGCACATCATCCTTATAGCGAAGGTTAGATTTTACTTTTACCAATTCGCATCTTAGTGTATGGTGAAGTATTATTCTGTACGCAAAGGAAATCACCGGGGGTCCGAGTTTCAAATTGGAATCCACTTTATATTTATCAGAAGCTTTCACTTCTTGGCATACTTCGCTCCATAATGAAAGTTCCTTTCTAGGTTTAATTTAACAACTTTACGTTAGTTAAATATGGCAATATGAGCAAAGGAATAAATTAGCGGATCAAGACAGCTGCTGCTGAAATCACTCTCGAATTTTAAAATACGCTACAGGCCATTAAAATTGCTACACCACGAAGAACACGTGCTACAGACGCGAAATTTAACCGACAGTAAGAAGATGCCGTGATATGCAAATGATTAGCTTTTCAGAGCATTCACACGAGGTTGGCGCCGGTGGCGACACCTACAACGTGCTGACTTGAGGAAAGTTTCCAACCGATTTCTCATACACAAACAGCAGTTGACCGGCGTTGCCTGTTGAAACGTTGTGATGCCTCGTGTAAGGAGGAGAAATGCGTACCATCACGTTTCCGACTTTGATAAAGGTCGGATTGTAGCTTATCGCGATTGCTGTTTATCGTATCGCGACATTGCTGCTCGCGTTGGTCGAGATCCAATGACTGTTAGCAGAATATGGAATCGGTGGGTTCAGGAGGGTAATATGAAACGTCGTGCTGGATCCCAACGGCCTCGTATGACTAGTAGTCGAGATGACAGGCATCTTATTCGCGTGGCTGTAACGGATCGTACAGCCACCTGTCGATTCCTGAGTCAACAGATGGTGACATTTGCAAGAAAACAACCATCTGCACGAACAGTTCGACTTCTGCAGCAGCATGGACTATCAGCTCGGAGACCATGGCTACGGTTACCCTTGACGCTGCATCAGACAGGAGCGTGTTCGGTGGTGTACTCGACGACGAATCTGGGTGCACGAATGGCAAAACGTCATTTATTCGGATGAACCCAGGTTCTGTTTACAGCATCATGATGGTCGGATCCGTGTTCGGCGACATCGCGGTGAACGCACGTTGGAAGCCTGTATTCGTCATAGCCATACTGGCGTATCACTCGATGTGATGGTATGGGGTGCCATTAGTTACACGTCTCGGTCACCTCTTGTTCGCATTGACGGCACTTTGAACAGTGGACGTTATATTTCAGATGTGTTACGACCGTGGCTCTACCCTACATTCGATCACTTCGAAACCCTTCATTTCAGCAGGATAATGCAGGGCCCCATGTTGAAGATTCTGTACGGGCCTTTCGGGATACAGAAAATGTTAGACTGCTGCTCTGGGCAGCACATTCTCGAGATCTCTCACCAATTCAAAACTTCCGGTCAGTGGTGGCCGAGCAACTTGCTTGTCACAATACGCCAGTCACTACTGTTGAACTGTGGTATTGTGTTGAAGCTGCATGGGCAGCTGTACCTGTACACGGCATCCAAGCTCTGTTTGACTAAATGCTCAGGCGTATCAGGGCCGTTATTACGGCCAGAGGTGGTTGTCCTGGGTACTGATTTCTCAGGATCTATGCTCCCAAACTGCGTGAAAATGTAATCACATGTCAGTTCTAGTATATTTTTCCAATGAATACCAGTTTATCATCTGCATTTCTTGGTGTAGCAAATTTAATGGCCAGTGGCGTATATCAGCGTTAATGTAAGGTGCCATTGTAATCCTAGGGGTTTTATCGAGAATCTGATCTCAGCAAGGATGAAATTTCGTCTCGTCGAAAAAAGTAGTTCCTCAAATAGCAAGAAATCTCGTATTATCACCGCGTGAAATGGTCTTGGACGTTCAGCTTGCAGACATCTTACTTTAAGCGTAACAGAGGCTTCAAGAATTTAAGTAGAGCAGCAAGGCTCGTAAACAACCATTACAGTGAATCCCTGAAGCTGCGACGTCAGTATACACTATCAATGAATTGATACAGTGCCGGCCCGAGACTCTAAGCCGGAACCTTGCAACCGCGGGAAATGCTCTCACCAAATGATTTACTAGCCTTTTCCTCACGTCAGCTACATCAAAAATTCATTTTTTGCTAACTCGGGGAATGAAGTCACTGTGCCCGACTGTAGCTTATACGGTAGTGTTTTTAGCAAGTTTGTACTAGAATGTCTAGATTGCGGCACTACGGCCAACAATATCCAATAAGAAGTTTATTCAATCAGTTATCCAGCGACATATTTTTTCGACATTGCACAGTGGCTGTAATGGTCAACGACCTGTGCGTTCATATTCCAATGGCACTGTTTTCATAATTTTTAAGTGTCTAATATTAAGTTTCCTGAGTGTTACACACATTTCAAATACTTTATACCATAGTTAGTATTCACTCTTAATATGTTCTAAATTCTAGTGAATCACGCCAATTATTTGCATCTAATATTTTAATTCTGTTTTGCCACATAATAACGCACGAACCACCAGTATCAACTTTTCATTCGCTCAGGACTGAAGAAGCTAGGAACATTTCACGGCTAATGATCACAGCCTCAGATCCTGCGTTTCAAAAGTCAGTATTTTGTGTTGAATAGCAACTGGGACGACACATAAATAATGCATAATGCGACATCAATAATGCATAATGCGACAAACCTTACTCCTGTTCCAAGAATCACCTTTGTTGCGCCTTACCAGACACCTTACGTCCTAAATTATCAACTCTTTGGTTGATATGTCAGTGTGCATCTTTTTCTGTTCGGCCATAAGCGATTGAGTTCTCGCGAGTTTCTCGCTTCTTTGCGGATTTCACTAACTTCCGCTCGTAACTTTTGCTGACATTTGCGAACTTTTTCCAGCCCAGGATTGGTTTCAAATTGAAGACCAATTAAAGCAGTATCTGCTTCTGTTTTTAAATTCGCCGTTTGGTTTTTAGGTCTGCTGACATGCAATTGTCTCTGTTTTTAAGTCTCCTAACCCTGCATTAGTTTGCTTGACAATAGTGGGTTGCTTGACGACAATAGTGGGTTGCTTGACGACAATAGTGGGTTGCTTGACGACAATAGTGGGTTGCTTGACGACAATAGTGGGTTGCTTGACGACAATAGTGGGTTGCTTGACGACAATAGTGGGTTGCTTGACGACAATAGTGGGTTGCTTGACGACAATAGTGGGTTGCTTGACGACAATAGTGGGTTGCTTGAACATTGCGAATATACTATCAAACACATTATCATCATCTGTCACCATTTGGTGTAAATTTTACCGTTAGTATTTCATGTGACGTCTCACAGACTTTCATGCATAGTGCTGACACACTTACACACATTCTTGAAACTGTCCCGTTTGATTCAGAATTACAACATTTGGAACAACCTACTGAAGTTGCACGTCCTCTGATTCTGCTTCTGAACCATTCGATCCGTCATCTGTTCGGTCTTGTGCGGTCTCAGCCTGAGATACCGATTGCTAAACTGCCACCATTCCCTCTGCATTGTCACATCCTTCAGTTTCGTGACCCCCCCCCCCCCCAGGGGATCCACAACTCTTTCGTGGTTACGTGCATAGCGAGCACGGGACCCTGAGCTAATGTGGCCTTCCTTCCTTTCTGGGCTGCATACCTTCCCTTTCCGCATCCTTCCCCATCCCCCATCTTCGCCCCCCCCCCTCACCTCTGGCTCTTTCCTTCCCTTTCTCCCCCTCTCCCCTCTGGGAGTATGGTTTGTGCCTACGTCCGGAGACGGACGCTTGCAAATGTACCCCATTCTTCGCCTTCCTTTCTTGTATGTCTTCATCCTTCCTTTGTCCTTCTCTTTTCCTTACCTCTTTTCTTTACCCTTTTCTCCGCTGCGGCGTTTGAGACCTCTCTTCTTTCCTTTCCCTTTCTCTTTCTTCCTCCCTGTGCGTGTCTGAAGGCCGACCCACGCACTTCCATGCATAGCCGGTGACGGGGTAACGCATAATTCCCTGCCCCGGGTAGACAGGTAGGACACGTACGTACCCCCTGGTAACGGCCAGGCCCAGGCCCAGGGAGGGGTGATTACCCGAGCTGATACCTTCCGAAAGTGCCGATCGGTCCCTCCGTCCGTTTGTCGGGAGGTGTGACCTGAGAGAGGTCCCCCACAAGGGAGGAGCGCGCCATCGGAGACGCCGGTAATCATGGGGGATTCTTCCGCAATGGTTTCCTCACCTTCCACTATGTCTGCTCACAAACGTAAGTTCACTGAGTCTCAGCCACAGTCAGTTCTTCCATCGTTGCCACAGTTCCTTGTTGTTTCTCGGTCTAACGAAGGTCACGACTTCTCCACCATCAACCCTTTCATTATTCAGAAAGAGTTCGACGCAATTGCAGGTCCTGTAAAGTCTTGTTCCAGATTACGGAATGGCACCCTGTTGGTAGAAACAGTCAGTGCCCTCCAGGCACAAAAATTGCTGCATACCTCACTACTACACACCTTCCCTGTCCGGGTGGTACCGCACCGTACTTTAAATTCCTCGCGTGGAGTCGTTTATACAAGCTCCCTCAATGGATTGTCTGACGAAGAAATTCAGCACTACCTGTCTGACCAGGGCGTAACGGCTGTTCGTAGGGTTGTGAAAAGGGTTGACACGAACATCATTCCAACCCGCACTGTCTTCTTGACATTTGACAAAGTTCAACTCCCATCGAAAATCAAAGCAGGCTATGAGATAATTTCCGTTCGCCCTTATGTCCCAAACCCTACGTGTTGCTATCGGTGTCAGCGGTTCAATCACACCAGCCAGTCCTGTTCCAATCTGGCCAAATGTGTTAAGTGTGGCAAGGATGCCCATGAGGGTGCTTGTCCACCTCCATCCCCTCGCTGCATCAACTGTATGGGTGACCACGCTGCTTCCTCTCGAGATTGTCCCGTTTTTAATGACGAAAAGCTCATCCAGGAAATTAAAGGAAAAGGTGTCGACCTTTGCTGCTCGAAAATTATTCGCCAGTCGATAGCCCACCCTGCCTCAGAAAGGAAAATACAGCACTGTCCTTGCTTCTCCTCGGCCAACAAAGGAGGCGGCCACGCAGACTTGCGACCTCACCTTTGGTGCCACGGTCGTCAGATCGGCCAGCGCAAAGATCGCCCGTTCAACCTCACCACTTTCGCCTGCCCACTCTCTGGCTCACCCTTCGTCGAGTTCTGCTAAATCTCGACCCCAAAAGCCAGACACCAAGACTTCGAAAAAAGAGCATACAAGTGAAGAGTTTCTACGTACGGCAACTTCCTAACCATCGGTTCCTCCTTCCTCTAAACATCATACTTCCAAGAAGGCTACAAAGAAACCCAATTCGTCTCCTTCTCCGCCAAGGCGTGTCCCATCTACAGCACCACCTGGCGGAAATCGCCCTCGGCCATCTTTGTGTCGCCGAGGCGAACTGCTGGCGGCCGATCAACCGGCCGATCGCTGGTGGCAGGAGCTGCTCCTGACCAACCTATGGATCAGGATCTTCTGCCTTCGGCTGAATGGCATTCCATGCTGTCGGTCGCAAGTTCAGAGCAGTCGTTGAGTTGACAGCGACCTTGGTCACATTCCTCCATTTTCTGTTCACCCTATGTCCATTATCCACTGGAATATCCGCGGTATTCGAGCCAATCGGGATGAATTGTCGATCCTCTAACGATCCTACTCGCCGGTCATCTTCTGTCTTCAGGAAACAAAGCTGCGTCCCCATGACTGCTTTGTTCTCCCTCATTTTCAGTCTGTCTGATATGATCTCCCCTCGGTTGAAGGCACTCCAGCGCATGGAGGACTCATGATTCTTCTCCATGAAACTCTCCATTATCACCCAATCCATTTAAACACTTCCTTCCAAGCTGTCGCCGTCCGTCTTTCCCTTTCCGGATACACGTTCTCTCTTTGTACTGTATACATTCCATCGTCCACACCTATGGCACGAGCTGATCTCCTTCATCTTCTTGGTCAGCTTCCACCCCCATACTTGCTGGTTGGGGACTTCAATGCCCACCACCCGCTTTGGGGATCTCCACATCCTTGTCCACGTGGCTCACTATTGCTAGACGTCTTCCACCAAGCAGATCTAGTTTGTCTCAACACTGGGGTCCCTACATTTTTGTCTGCCTCCACGACAAATTTATCTCATTTGGACCTTGCGGTCGGTACTGTTCCGCTAGATCGGCGCTTTGAATGGTTCGCCCTTGATGATACACACTCGAGTGACCACTTTCGATGTGTCCTTAGACTGCAGCCTCAACTGCCCTACATGCGCCCGCGATGCTGGAAGTTTGCCCAAGCCGATTGGACACTTTTTTCGTCTCTAGCGACATTCGATGACCGTCACTTCCCCAGCGTCGACGATGAGGTCACACATATTACCGACGTTATTCTTACAGCTGCGGAACATTCAATACCACGCACCTCCGAATTGCCCCGGCGCCCCCCAGTTCCTTGGTGGAACGAGGCATGCCGTGATGCAATACGTGAGCAGCGACGTGCTCTCCGCGTTTTCCGCCACCATCCTACTTTGGCCAACTGTATCCGCTATAAGCAGTTCCGAGCGCGATGCCGTCGTGTCATCCGCGATAGCAAGAAGGCAAGCTGGAAATTCTTTATTAGCTCATTTAACACCTTCACTCCCTCCTCGCAAGTTTGGAGTCGGCTTCGACGGTTCTCAGGCGCGCCTAGTTTCTCCCAGGTCTCTGGGCTCACTGTCGCGCATGACATATTAGTGGACCCCGTCGCAATTTCTAACTCGTTGGGTCAGCACTTTGCTGAGATTTCGAGCTCTTCAAATTACTCGCCAGCGTTTCTCCCGAAGAAACGTGCAGCGGAAGTGCGACCTCTAGCTTTCTCCTCTCAAAATCGCGAAAGCTACAATACTGTTTTCTCCTTGCGGGAACTCCAACATGCACTCTCTTCTTCTCCCTCCTCCGCCCCCAGGACCGGATGGTTTCCACGTCCAAATGTTGCTGCATTTATCAACCCATGGTCTGCGTTACCTCCTTCGCCTTTATAATCGAATTTGGACCGACAGTACTTTTCCCAGACGATGGCGGGAAGCATCTCCCCTCTAGCTATCGCCCCATTTCTCTCACGAGTAGTGTCTGTAAGGTTTTGGAGCATATGGTGAATTACCGTTTAGCGTGGTGGCTACGCCGGCTCAACTCCATCCACCATCGCGGGATACGTCTTGCGACCGGAGCCTTCTACACTAGTCCTGTGGAGAGTCTTTATGCTGAAGCTGCCGAGTTACCATTGACCTACCGGCGGGACGTACTGCTGTGTCGGTATGCCTGCCGGCTGTTGTCTATGCCCGACCACCCCTCTTACGAGTCCTTCTTCGCCGATTCTCTCGACCGTCAGTACGGGTTGTATGTGTCTGCCCTGCTGCCCCCCCCCCCCCCCCCCCCCGGAGTCCGCTTCCGTCGCCTGCTTCGACAATTGGATTTTGCCCTCCCTACCACCTTCAGAGAGGGTGAGAGCCTGACACCACCTTGGCTCCAGGCTCCGGTTCCTATTTATCTCGACCTCAGCTCACTCCCGAAGGAGGGCACTCCGGCTGCAGTGTATTGCTCACGGTTTGTCGAACTTCGTGCTCGACTCGCCGGTCACACCTTTATTTACACCGATGGCTCCAAAACTGACGATGGTGTCGGCTGTGCCTTTGTCGTCGGGGCCGCCACCTTTAAATACCGGCTCCTCGACCAATGTTCCAGCTTTACGGCCGAGCTTTTTGCTCTCCATCAGGCCGTTCAGTATGCCCGCCGCCACCGCCAATCATCGTATGTACTCTGCTCCGACTCACTCAGTGCTCTTCAGAGCCTTGGAGCTCCCTATCCGGTCCATCCCTTGATTCAACGGATACAGCAGTCCCTCCATTCTTTCGCTGATAATGGTGGTTCTGTCAGCTATCTGTGGGTTCCCGGACATGTAAGAGTGCCTGGGAATGAGGCTGCGGATGCTGCAGCCAAGGCTGCAGTCCACCTGCCTCGGCCAGCCTCTCATTGTGTCCCGTCATCTGACGTTCGTGGGGATGTATGTAAGAGGCTTGTGTCGTTGTGGTGGGATGCTTGGTCATCCCTCCAAGGAAACAAGCTCCGGGCAGTAAAACCGCTCCCAACTGCTTGGACAACATCCTCCCGACCATCTCGGCGCGAGGAGGTCCTTCTGACCAGGTTGCGTATTGGGCATTGCCGGTTTAGCCACCGCTACCTGCTCTCCGGTGACCCAGCCCCGCAGTGCCCTTGTGGTCAGGCATTAACAGTGCACCATGTTTTATTGTCGTGTCCCCGTTTTAGTCAATTTCGTGTTGTCCTGTCCCTGCCATCTACTTTACCGGATGTTTTAGCTGATGACGCTCGAGCAGCTGCTCGTATTCTGCGTTTTATAACTTTAACTGGCTTGTCCAAAGACATTTAACCTTTTTACTTATTTTATCTGCATCTTTGTCAGGTCCTTCTGGTGTCCCCCCATCCCCTTGAGTTTTAGCAGATTCCATGTGCTCTAACACCAGTGACCGGGCGCTAATGACCTCAGCAGTTGAGCGCCCTTAAACCCTACCAAAAAAAAAAAAAAATCGTGGTGGCTGGAATCCCGCAGTCTTTTAACACCTGCCCAATGCGGATTCCGAAAGCATCGTTCTGCAGTTGACCACCTTGTTGCTCTCTCCACTTATATCATGAACAATTTTCTCCGGAAACGCCAAACAGTAGCAATATTTTTTGATCTGGAGAGAGCATACGATACCTGTTGGAGGACAGGCATCCTCCGCACACTGTTCTCTTCGGGCTTTCGAGGTCGGCTGCCCCTTTTTCTTCGCGAATTTATGGCAGAGCGCACATTTAGGGTGCGGGTGAACACTACTCTCTCCCGTACTTTCTCCCAAGAAAACAGGGTACCCCAGGGCTCCGTGCTGAGTGTTGTACTGTTTGCCATTGCCATCAATCCAATTATGGATTGTCTCCTTCCTGATGTCTCGGGCTCCCTCTTAGTGGACGATTTTGCGATCTACTACAGCTCTCAACGGACCAGCCTTCTTGAACGACGTCTTCAAGGATGTCTCGATCGCCTCCACTCTTGGAGCATCGAAACCGGCTTCCGTTTTTCTCCCAGTAAGACCGTTTGTGTTAATTTTTGGCGACGTAAGGAGTTTCTTCCGCCCTCCTTACATCTAGGTCCTGTCAACCTTTCGTTTTCAGACGTCGCTATATTCTTGGGTCTTATGTTTGACAGAAAACTGTGCTGGTCCTCCCACGTTTCCTATCTTCCGGCTCGTTGTCTGCGATCCCTCAACACCCTCCGTGTACTGAATGGTACCTCCTGAGGAGCGGACCGAGTGGTCCTTCTCCGCCTATATCGCGCCTTAGTGAGCTCGAAATTGGACTATGGAAGCATAGTCTACTCCTCTGCTCGGCCTCTATTCTTCGGCGTCTCGACTCTGTCCACGTTTAGTGTCGAGCTTTTTACACCAGCCCTGTGGAAAGCCTTTATGCTGAGACTGCTGAACCTCCGCTGTCCAATCGGCGAGCAGTCCTTCTGAGTCGTTATGCTAGCCATCTGTCTTCCATGCCTGCTAATCCAGCCCATGACATTTTTTTCGACGCCTCCTTTGATGTAGGGTATGCAGGCCGCCCCTCCTCCCTACTACCACCGGGAGTCCGTTTCCGTCAACTGCTCCATTCTCTTTCCTTCCGATTTCCTAAAACCTTCTTGACAACTTGGGGTACAGCACCGCCTTGGCTCCGTCCCCGAATCTGCCTGCTCCGTGACCTTTTGTCGATTTCCCAAGGATGGTACCCCTTCACTAGTTTATCGTCGGGCATTTGCTGCTCTATGTGCACAAATGACTGACGCCACATTTATTTACACCGACGGCTCGAAAACATCGTTAGGTGTAGGAAGTGCCTATATTGTTGGCGACACCCCAAATCACTTTCGGCTTCCTGACCAGTGTTCAGTTTATACTGCGGAGCTTTACGCTGTTCTCCAGGCTGTCCACTGCATCCGCCGCCATCAGCGGATACCGTACGTTATCTGCTCAGATTCTCTCAGCTCTCTCCTCAGTCTCCAAGCTCTTTATCCTGTGCACCCTCTGATCCACCGGATTCAGGACTGTCTGCGCTTGCTCCACCTGGGGGGCGTCTCAGTGGCGTTCCTCTGGCTCCCGGGACACGTTGGTATCTGTGGAAATGAGGCGGCCGATATTGCAGCCAAGGCTGCAGTCTCTCTTCCTCGGCCACCTATTCAATCGATTCCCTTCGCTGATCTACGGAGCGTTCTATGTCGACGTGTTGTTCATTTATGGCACATGCATTGGTCGACACTTTCCAATAATAAATTGCGGGACATGAAAGCTCTTCCTTGTGCTTGGACCTCTTCCTCCCGAACGCGTCGTCGGGAGGAGGTAATTTTAACTAAACTCCGGGTAGGGCACTGTCTTTTTAGCCATCGACATCTTTTAAGCGGCGATCCTCCCCCACTCTGTCCCCACTGCTCTCAGCTGTGGACGGTAAGACACCTTTTAATTGAGTGCCCCTATTTTAATCCGTTACGCTCCCGTCTACAGCTATCGCCTGATATATCGTCGATTTTAGCAGAAGACACGCGCTCAGCTGACCGCATTCTTAAGTTAATTAGTGCCAGTGGAATGACGTCAGTCATTTGAAGCTTTTTTTGGGGACAACCAACCCCTTTCTGTAGTGGATTTTTAAGCCTACCTTCTGCTTTTAGTTTCTCCAATTTTATGACTTTCGTTCCCATTGCTGCTGGTTTTCAATTTCGGCTTTTTACTGTTTCCTAAGTCACGGACCGGGCGCTAACGACCATAGAAGTTTTGCGCCCTAAAACCAAACCAAAACAAAAAAAAGTTTCGTGACCTACATTCGATACTTTTTGTTGTATGTCAATTTAAATTCTATCAAACTCTTCAGTTTGCCCTATGTGCGATGATCTACGTCCTTCCACTATCTCAGACCACCGAACCAACCTGTCTTTCACGATTTGCGCGAGCCTGAGCTCTAGTCAGCATGAAGTTATATGACCTGACACGTCTCCATAATATCTTACAAAGTCACTTATGCCTTTCACACATCATTAGCGACGCCGTTCACTGTTAGTGGGTATTCAAACAAACACAACGACGCCGTGAATAACTTCGCGCGTGCCAGAAAGGTCATGCACAAGCTACTTTTACAAACAACACACAATTTTTCTTTACTCGCTAACATTTTTCTCTGTGGATCACACATTTACAGTAATGTGACCACCATGCCGACACATGCACTGAGTATCCTTGTCATTTTTTATTTAAAAAAATTTTTTTCAGTACCAAATTTTAATTAATCCTTGTAATTTGAATAATTGTCATCCTGGCAGACTAATTGTCATCCTGGCAGGGTCGCCATTTTTTGACATTCCACTCCTTTTTACATTGGTCAGACATCAGCAAAGACACACTGTGAGTGTGTTAGCATCGCTAGAATCAGTGACTGGGGTTAGGAGTGGACCTTTATTAAAGGACAGAGCACTTGGTGTTTAGCTGTAAAACTGGTTTATTCCTGTTTTGTTGTTAAAGAAGCACACAAGTTTACATAGATGGTGACATGACACGGTACAGTTGTCAAGATAACGCATCACGTCCTGCTAGCAGAAATAACCCTGAACGCAACAATACCAAATTTATATAGAAGGTTCTCTACAAGATTATCCTTACTACTACACCATGAAGTTGGCCAATATTACGACAAATCATCCGATTCTGGTTTTAAGTTCGGTACTATTTAGGATCGTTGGTTTTTGTGACAAAGATTACTTAAGGTTGCTCGAGTTCACAGTGGACGCAAGCTGGTGAACCAACAAGTTTACACCTCTGCTAGCGACGTTTACCTTAGCTGCGATAAGCTGTCAGCTGCTTGGCTTCTCTCGCTCTCTGAAAATCCTATAAAAAGCTATTCAAAATCTTTACCTATTTATCAGCTGAAACTGTCCTGTTTCTCGTTAGGCGAGAAAACGTGCACTCACCCCTAGTCTGGAAAATATAGCGATATACACGTGTATAGATGGTGCAGAATGTCTACTTCAATGCCTTCTCAGTTCTCGAAAGAACAATTACGTGGCTGTTTCGTTTCTCAGCTATCTGAGCTTGACGACTCTTCAGCTAATTTATAGCTGAATGTCAGCCAAAGTGAGCGCAGTGTTAACACAAAATTCCTCTTTGGTGTCGCACATAGTGTGATGCACCCTGTTCTACACTTCACTCTGGTTCGGAGGCGAGTCCTTTCGTGTTTCACGTCAAGGTGTTTCCAAACCAATGGGAGTGTTCCTTTCATCCTGTGGACACCCTCTACCAGTTGCAAAGGGCCTAACTTTAAACTGCGTCGCAATATTGTCCCTTTCAACTCCTTCCAAGCCAATAGGACACTTTGAGCCCGCTCCTGACGCCTACAAGTTACACATCTACATCACGAGCATACCACTGGTCTTTCACATGATCAACTGCGTCGCTGGTCTGTTTGTATCCATCTGGAAACTCCCCAACGCAGTTTTCTAAGGAATTTCTCTGTCGCAAGCAGTGCTGGACCGCTGCCTGCTCTTCTCGATGTATCTTCCAGCGCGTTCGTTGTCCCTTTTGCCATGGGTCATCAGCCCCTTTTTAGAAGCGTTCCGCTGTACTTGGGCTATAATGGCGCAACTCACCTCTGCCGCCAAACTAAAACATTTCTTCCAGAAGCTTTTTTCACCTTTTGCTCATTGACATGCAGGATTTGGTTTCAGTGTGTAAATACCATCGAATTGAGCGTCATCCCTTTGCATTACATACTGTATATTTTGGTATGCAAATCTGCTCATTATCGCTGATGTATGTCGGGTGACACATTCTTTTACTTGTTACGATTTATACAATCTCATGTAAGGTGCGAAATTGACCTTCATTCTATCTGCCACCTTACAAGTAGCAAGACACCTTCACACAGTGAAAGTAAAATTGTTCTACTACAATTTCCAAAGATTTCAAATATTTACCGAAAATTACGAAAAAAAACATAAATAAAAATAAAAATTCCGGAACTCGATGTTACTATTTAGGTGTCGATATACAGATGAGCTAAATATCTCATAGCCTATATCGATATTTTAAGCAAAAAATACCGATACATCGATATTTTATCAACATACCAATTCCCAGGCGACGGTTGGCAGTTCGTCGGGAGGAGCAGAACAAAGACTCGTGAAGCAAAGACGGGGGAAGATCCTTGATGGCTGATGGCTGAGTAGGACATCACGAGATAGCAGGGTCGGCTGGACAGAGTTTTGACTGGTCAGTGTTGGCATGGTGCACGAGAATTCTGTCATTTGAGTGCAGGGCACTGACTGTGACTTGTGCTGCGTTTGTGCATAACACGCAGGTTTCTCTACAATTTGGTTGATTGGGGGGTTGGGGTGACGGGGGAGAGGTAGGGATCCAACACCGAGGTCGTCAGTTTCATCAGATTAGGTAAGGATTGTGAAGGAAATAGGCCAAGCCTTCCAAAGGAACCAGCCCAGCATTTGACTGAAGCGATTTAGTGAAGTCACAAGAAACCTAATCAGGATGACTGGACGTGGGCTGGCAAATTCGTCCTCCCGAAAGCGAGTCTAGTGTGCTAATCATTACACCAACTCACTCGGTGCAGGTTTCCAGGGGTTCTCACAATTGTTGGCACTGCGTATCACTTGACATTTTTAGAAATTTGGGTGTTCCATGCTAGCTTGTTCACATTTTAAAGAGCAAAGAGGGGTTGAGAGGAGAGGTGCGGGGCGCACAGAAGGTCGAGTGAAGGCTGCCTCAGTGTTGGGAAACGGTACGAGGGGAATAATTTTCGTCATCTTGCTAGTGCTGCCAACACACATGTGGCTCTTCTATCGTACCGATCATTCACTATGTATGGTCAGAATGTGACACACATAAGTAATAAGATTTCGTGGAAGCACCTTTTTACAGAGTTATTCCTGTTTATACAGGGTGTTAAAAAAAGGTACGGCCAAACTTCCAGGAAACATTCCTCACACACAAAGAAAGAAAATGTTATGTGGACATGTGTCCGGAAACGCTTACATTCCAAGTTAGAGCTCATTTCATCACTTCTCTTCAAATCACATTAATTATGGAATGGAAACACACAGCAACAGAACGTACCAGCGTGACTTCAAAAACTTTGTTACAGGAAATATTCAAAATGTCCATCGTTATTGAGGATACATGCATCCATCCTCCGTCGCATGGAATCCCTGATGCAGCCCTGGTGAATGGCGTATTGCATCACAGCCGTTCACAATACGAGCACGAAGAGTCTCTACATTTGGTACCGGGGTTGCATAGACAAGAGCTTTCAAATGCCCCTATAAATGAAAGTCAAGAGGGTTGAGGTCAGGAGAGCGTGGGGGCCATGGAACTGGTCCGCCTGTACTGGTTGACTGCAAAACCACGTTCGTGATGAACACTAACCTGTTGATGCTACGTACTAATGTGCTTGATGCTAGTACTGTAGAGCAACGAGTCGCAAATCAACACAAGCACCGAAGTCAACATTACCTTCCTTCAATTGGGCCAACTGGCGGTGAATCGAGGAAGTACAGTACATACTGACGAAACTAAAATGTGTGTGAGGAATGTTTCCTGAAAGTTTGGCCGTACCTTTTTGTAACACCCTGTATATGCTACTTACTTGTAGTAAATAAAATTTAAGCTGTTTCTGCAGCAAATATTCAAAGAGTAACATAGAAATGACATTTAAAATGTATATTAAACTTTTACATCGCAAATGAAGTTGGTTCGATGAAACCTCTGCCAGTCACTTAAGTGTGATTTGCCGAGTATGGATCTAGATGTAGAATAAAAAAAAACATCGCTGGTAAATCAAATTTCAGAGTCATTAAATAATCAGTTCTCATTTTCACACATGGAAGTAGTAACTAACGGCACCAAAAATTCGATTGTTTTTTGAAAACATAAGGGTATTCTGTTTTCCCATAAGGGTATTCTGTTTTCCCATAAGGGTATTCTGTTTTCCCATCCAAAAGGAAGCCGATTTTTCTTTTTGAAAGTATGTTCCATTGAACCGTCGCTAGTCATGTCGATGGAACTTTCTTTCATGATTACACCTGTAGTTACTTTTTCTGAAAATGAGTTTCTTTTCTCATGGTATTTTGCGTAATATTCGCGGAAACACTTTCCAAAATTTTTTTAAAGAACCTCTAAATGTGCAATAATGTAATACTTTTAACAATCAGTTCTCTCATTATCATTTTACTGAAAAAAACTTAACGAAAGAGGATAACAGTACTTGTATATCAGTACGTGTTCTGCTGAGTTGTTTGTATACCACCCATAAGGTTGTTGGGTACTACCAGGGACGATTGTACCACTCTCTGTGAACCCCTGGTTTAGATCCTGAATTGCCTGAATGTGCCACCCGACGATGATATACGAAGTGTTCAAAAAGTCTCTCCGCAGTGCAGTATGATTGTTAGCCGCGCGTGCCTTATGATTGTTCGCCTGCCTGGGTTACGTCCCTTCAAGTGGACTCTCCCAACATTCCGCTGTTTCGTTTATCTCAGCCAGCGTCAGTAGTATCGTTGGTGTGTGTCGTTACGTGTTGACGTGAACGTTTCAGTTTACTTCCTTTGTTCGTTTGTTTCGTTTTTGTCACTGTTAAATTGCTAACCATTGAAGAATGTGTGCTTTCAGTCGAACAAGTGTTCAAAGCTGGCGGTAAATACAGAGTTTTGGTTCGTCAAAAATTTAATTCAGTTTTCCTGGAGACAACACTCCCACATCGTGATACTGGGCGAGATTTGATTAACAAATTTCGAAGTACGGGTTCAGTGACAGATGCACCGGAAGTGGTCGTCCTAGCGTTTTGTCTCAGGATAAAGTACTCGATATTTCCGATGAAATGTACTTGAGTCCGAACAAGTAAGAAAACTCGTCCAGGAAATCGATGTTAGTGTCAGAACGGCCCAAACAGCTGCAAGGAAAAAATTAGAACGTTTCCCATATAAAGTGACGGTCATGCAAGAACTGAAAAATACTAATCATGGCAAGACACTGCATTACTGTCAATGGTTCAAAAATTTCTTTCAAGAAAGTGAAAGGCGATTCTTAACGACACGTTTTTCACTGATGAGCCGTGGTTTCATTTATCCGGGTACATGAAATTCCAAAATTCTCCTATGTGGAGTACTGCAAATCCATTGCGTACTCATGAGAAACCACTTTATTCTGTGAAAAAAAGTTAGGATTGCTATTCATAGATGTCGGATTGTGGGTCCCATATTGTTCAACGAAACAATAAACGCACAGTGTTACTGGAGTGATATTCTGTACCCATTTGTAGGATAACTAGTGTCAAGTGAAATACTGAACGGTTATTTTCAACAAGATGGTGCAACCGCTAACACAGCTCGCGTTTCAATATCAGTGCTTGCTGATGATGTTTTCGGTGATCGCATAACTTCACTGGGACTTCGGCCTCCACAATCGCCTGACCTAACATAACCCGACTTTTTCTTCTCGGGTGCAGCGAAAGTAACTGTCTATACAAACCGTCCAAAATCCATCGATAAATTGAAAATTGCAATATCCACTTTCACTGCTTCTGTTACAGAAGAAATGTTGCAACTTGTATTTGGAAACATGATTAGACGAATTGAATTGTGTATTCAACAACAGGGGGAACACTTACCACATATAATGCGAAAATTTGTAGGTAAAAATGAATATTCAATAAATTAATAACTTGTATTTCACTGAGTTTCATTTCGGTATAAACTGTGGCATACGGCACGTGCGGCTAACAATCATACGCGACTGCGGAGAGACTTTTTGTGCACGCCGTATATCTTAGTTCAGAAGTGTAAAGCGGGTTTCCTGCTCAAGTTACTGAGCTCATTGCTTTCATTTGTTTCTTTTTCACTTCTTTTAAGTACTCAAAGAAATTCGAGCTAGAGCTGAATTTTTCCACCGCATTTTTGGAGTGTATGTTTAAAGTGTGATTTAATTCTACTGTTAAATGAATTATGGGAACCACTTAGTTCACAGATTATAGCACAGCTCACCTGAGAACTCAATCCAGTGAGATCCACTTGTGGGTTTTATGATTAATGTGCTCATTTTGATATATTTTTTCGGAATAGTTTTTTTTTAATATATGGTTATTTTATCGTATCAGATTAGGCGCTGAACAATAAAACCGTGTGACCATTGAAATGTATTTGCGTCCCCACAATCTCCAGTCTCTTCTTCCCTTCAGCTTATTCTGCTAAACCACAATATCAGTGGTTCAGCAGAATTTACACATGGAACATGAACATTCTGCCCAATAGCAGAATATTTTTTTCTTTCGTTGGAATCATTTTGTTAGTACGCTTTTGACCAGAGGAAGTCACTAGGTGCAGACAAAAAAAAAATGGCTCTGAGCACTAAGGGACTTAACATCTCAGGTCATCAGTCCCCTAGAACTTAGAACTACTTAAACCTAACTAACCTAAGGACATCACACACATCCATGCCCGAGGCAGGATTCGAACCTGCGACCCTAGCGGTCGCGCGGTTCCAGACTGTAGCGCCTAGAACCGCTGGGCCACCTCGGCCGGCGGGTGCAGACGCGTTTGTTATGGACTTAGAAGTAAACCTGCAGAATCAGTGAAACCTTAGTAGAACGTGCTGAGCTTCCAGTCGCGAACGAACAATGCGGTTACTACCTTAATTCACACCGTCGACATAGGCCGACAGGAGGTAGACAAAAACATTAAAAGACCAAAATCGCAACATATTACCATGGCCAATACGATGTAGGAAAACCGTTGGCATTCAAAACACGCCAACCGATGTGGCCGAGCTGTTCTAGGCGCTTCAGTCTGGAACCGCGCAACCGCTACGGTCGCAGGTTCGAATCCTGCCTCGGCCATGGATGTGTGTGATGTCGTTACGTTAGCTAGGTTTAAGTAGTTCTAAGTGACTGATGACCTCAGAAATTAAGTCCCATAGTGCTCAGAGCCATTTTTTACGTAGAATTTTTGTTCAACCGCTTTACCTTTACGACAAGAAGGGTAAGAAGCACGAGAACCTACCCGTAGAACTGGCGTAGGTCACGTGACTTCATTCATACACTCATCCACTATCACCAGAGAGAAAGAAGGTGAAGATCTCTTACGTGGTGGTTGCTCGCAGTCAATACCAACTGTCAATCGCTACCTACAAGCTATGGCTCGTACTTACCATCCGAGCGAGGTGGTGCAGTGATTAGCACACTGGTCTCGCATTCAGGAGGACCACAGTTCAAATCCGTCTCGGCCATCCGGATTTAGATTTTCCGTGTTTCTGGCATCTGCCTGGAGGGTTCCTTTGAAAGAGCATGACCGATTTCCTTCCCTGACCTTGAAACAATCAGAGCACAAGCTTCTATAATGACGTCGATGTCGACGGGATGTTAAATCACAACCTTCCACCAATCGCAGGTGCCACGAGGGGATGTAACGGAAGTGTGTTCTGCATTTTTTAAGAAACAGGAAGGGCTGTGCCGATACAGACGGTAGATAAGGCTCCATACACCAATTTTGCCTCTAAAGGTCCCTGCATAAACAACGCAGCACACTACCAGCACAGTACAGCATGAAGAAGACAGTAAAGGGAACACTGATGGGCAACCTGGATAATCAGCGTCAGATCAGGTTTTTTTAGAGGTCAGGATTTGCCTGACGACTGTTGAAAAGTGTGCAGGTGATAAAGTCGCCAGTGCACGCATGAAGCATTTAGCCCCACACCTTCAGCAGGGAGATGGGACAGCATGTGTTTGGCCAGCATAATCTAAGATTTACGTGGAACGGTGCCAACATTGGCTGTGCAATGGGAATTCCACAGTTAAAGGCCAAGGAGAGAGCAGAGGTGGATAGCAAATACTGACATCCTCTACGAGGAAGACGAATTGCCTGATGCCGCAATACAAGAAGAAATACGAGACGGAAAACTTCTTTAACAGATCATTAGGATACTTACCATTAATTAAAGCAGAAAGGGTGGATGATATCCCAGCAGAATTTTTAAAATCAGTGGAGGAAGTGGCAACCTAACTATTTTTAACGTTTGTGTGTAGAACCTAAGAGAATAGAAGACTTTCAGAAAATCAACACGATCCCGATAGGAGAAAGGAAATGTAAGTGCGACAATCATCACGCAAACAACGTAACACCTTATATAAAGAAGAATGGAAAAGAAAATCGACTGAGTTTGGCTTTAGGAAACGTCAAGGCACGACAGCGGCAGTTCTGACTATGCAAGTGGACTGAAACAGGACTACAGGAGAATTAAGTCCATCGCACTTGTCGACTTAGAATATGCGTGCGACAGTGCAAAATTCAAGATGTTCTAAATTCTGTGAAAAGTACAAGTAAACCCAGTGACGTAATTAAGGTTCTGGGGATCCCACTGCAAGAAAATTTTGGGCGCTTTGTTTACCAATACATGTTCAAAGAACAAATATAAAAACATTATACATTCATCCACCATAATTCAGGTTGAACATTAAATAAACTCGTCAACTAATGCATTTCTTGTAGAAGAAACAGCGTCCTGAGGTTTGTAAGCAGAGGCTACAGGCTAAAGCAAACATATGCTTCCAGTTCTCCTACGCATAGCACTGAAAACTTTTCGACATCGTCGTCCAAGTTAAAAGAACAGGTTTCATGTTCAGAGCTTAGAATTGCTGACACTTAATCTGGACTCGGACGTCGAGTTTCCAATAAACTTCTTGATTAGTTTCAGTTGAGAAAATGTTTCTGCCATAGAAAAAGTAACTGGCGGAGTCAGGTATAGCCGAAGTGCTGCACTTGCACCAGGCAGCCTACTTGCAAGAAAAGTACAATAGTTTCAACAAACAAAAAATTTTGCGAGATTGTTTATTAACGTTTCCTTTCTTTCCTAACTCTTTCGACATAAGTTCTTTTATGCTAATACCTTTTATGTTTAAATCAGATTCGTGGTTTCTAATCAGCTTTTCTGCTCTTTTCTGCTTCTGTTAATTTTCTAACTTAAAAATATGGATAGGCTGTAAAAAAAGTAATCATTAACTTACTGTAGCCTGATAAAAAGTTTGATTAATTGCTAGATTAAATTGCCAACAGAAGGTTTGGAAACTGTGGTGTGAAAGACTTTAGTGTATCCATAAATCTATGAGCTACAGAAAGCTCATCGATTTTTTCACTTTATGGATATGTTTTGAGGTCAACTCAGGATCAGTGATATGAACTTTCGCTAGTACTGTCGCCTCTTCTGTCACACCTTTAGAATTGTGTACTAGAGTAACTAGATTTCTTACAATATAAGGAAGCTGAGAGACATTATATCACCGTTAGAGGAGAGCAGTAATTTAGAAACTAGGTAATATTTTCTGAGATCTTGCTTTGAAATCCGAGGGACATAAACAAAAATGTTTCGTGTTTTTATAAAATCAGGATCTTTTCCCTCTCTGCTTTTTACTCTTTAAAATCACACTGGATACAAAACGCAAAATTTACATGTCACTCTGTTAGATAGCAATGAATTAAATCAGGAAGACCATCTTGTTGGGCGCAGCTGCGTCGGAGTCGTTGCAACACGTCTATCAGTCGCAACAGTTTCGTTTATTTATTGCCATCGAACATAAATGCATTGTATATCAACGATGGAAACATTTAGGAACAAGTTAAAGAATGAGATTTTCTCTCTGCAGCCGGCCGCGGTGGTCTCGCGGTTCTAGGCGCGCAGTCCGGAACCGCGCGACTGCTTCGGTCGCAGGTTCGAATCCTGCCTCGGGCATGGATGTGTGGTATGTCCCTAGGTTAGGTTTAAGTAGTTCTAAGTTCTAGGGGACTGATGACCACAGCTGTTAAGTCCCATAGTGCTCAGAGCCACTCTGCAGCGGAGTGTGCGCTGATACGAAAGTTCCTGGCAAATTAAAGCTGTGTGCCGGACCAAGACTCGAACCCGGGATCTTTGCCTTTCGCGGGCAAGTGCTTTACCTTTATCAATTTGTTTGTACACTCGTATTGCACATGGCGAATTGTGTGCTGTAGAAGTATTTTGAGAGGCGATAAGATATCGTCTTGCATTGCACGTCGCAAGTACGGTAAAGGAAATTTGATTTTTGACAGTGTTATAATTATCTCAACAGTAACAGTTTGCAGAACGGAAGGGCGTTTCGTAAGCACAGGTAAGCCAACAAATTCAATTATCATGAATATTCATGTCCATTGTAACTCCCAGTGGTAGAGTATTATTTGTGAAAATAATATATTAATTCAGAGGCTTAATACCAGTAGAAGGTGTAAGTGCTATCTGTGAGTTTTCAAGCAGTTTTATCAGAAAGGCGGATGCGTTAAATTTTATGTTCATTTGCTGTGTAATTAAATTAAGTTCTGGAACAGTCCTTGTTTAGAAGACTAAGATACAGATTAACAATATTCAGATCTAACGTCTTAATCTGAGTCATTTGTTTTGTGGTGAATTGTTTGATGTATTCACTAGTCTGGATTTAGCATTGTGTGGCGTAAGCTTCAAATATTTCCAATCAATACTTAATTTCAACACAGTTCCATCGCCCTGCACTGAGATTTATGTATTTCAATGTCAAAATAAATTTTACATTTATTTTTTCTCATAACAGCCTAAGACTTACAAACGCCGGTAGTAGTTTAACATTAAACTTTGACCACCTCTGTGTCACCAAAGGCGGAAACCGTTGCTTAAGCTGTCGTCTGACGCGACGTGAAAATATACGTGGACTGGGATCTGGTGAGTCACAGCGTGGACTTCCACAGTGGAGCATGAAATGATGAATCCGGCTTGTCGGATGTTAGCCTCGTGGAGAAAACGTGGCTAACGAGATGCGACAGCGTTGTACGTCACAAGCAAGAGATAGCAGCCGCCATATTGTATGGTGTTAAACATCGTATTTGTTCTTTTTCTCTTAGAGTGCATGGTACGAACATATGCTGTTTCAAAGCATGAGAGCATTCAGGGTCTCCCCAAACCGCGTCGTTTTAACTACGATTTGTTATACTAAACTTACAGAAAACTACAATTTGATAGCTGAAAGCTTGGTGTAGTTGATATTAGTTTTATACCTTGTGTGCTACGAAGTACACCGTTTCAATGTTACAGCACAATGATCTGTCAAAAGCGCACCTTTTTCGTACAATTTGCACATGAAATATCAAATAATGGCATTTGTAGATACTGTCTTTAGACAGTCTGTAGCATATACGGAGAGTGGATTAGTGTCGAAACTGTACCGTAATTGCTAGCGTCGCGAGATCTGGACTTCTGTAGGGGCAAGAGGCGTTCGCCTCCCTCCGATTACTTTTTAAACCCTTCGGTTTCCTAAGAGATTCTCTGTCTTTCTTACTCATTTAATGTGTTCTCTCAAAATTCAATGTTATTTGCTATAAATGTATCTCCTGCAGTTCTTGTTGCAAAGGCCAAAGACTGGAATGTTTCCCCAGCAGCCATAAATCTTAACGTGTTTGTCTGTATCGAAAGATACACAAGTTACACACTAGAAGTTTTTGCTATTACGAAATTTCGTGTAAAATATACACATCTTGGTTTATGGGATGACTCATGTTTGTATCTTGCCGGTAAATGTATTTCTCAGGGATGGTGAGTAGCTTAGAAAACTCTCCTTTTCCATTCGAATGAAATTACGAAACGAATCTCGATCTTAAAAATCTATCTGACGAAGTAAGAGTACGTTATCTGAGAGTGCCAGTAACCAACGCAACATCGAGAATTCGGAGGTTATGCAGTAGCAAACTGACTTTAGACACTTTACCTTAAGTATATTCAACTTAAAAACCGAAGGTCGGATGAAAATTCAATTGAGTTAACGAATAACTTCTATTAGTATGTATCTAGCATTGTTGCACAGTATTCCTCTACCACCAAATCGCTGTTCAAGCCGGCGTCGAGTCCAGAATCTTCTTCCCCATTTTCCCCGCAACTCTTATACGCCAAGTGCCAACAGAGTTAACGCAGCTATTATACGCGCGTGCATTTTGGTAAAGAAACTGTGTAGTTTGTGAGCCAAATAACGCCGAAACGGCCGCTGGAGAGCACTGAGAGCCCATATCAAGTTATCCAGCTAGTCCAACATGCTGTCTCCTTTGAGGTCGGATGTTCCGACCTTGTCCACGTCAACTTTAGTTGCCTCGTCTCGTGTGAGGACGGCGTTAGTAACAGTCAAAGAGTAAAAGCACTGGCAATATCGATAGGAGCCGACATGGGTCAGTAATGAGACAATTGTCTAGTAACGATGTAGACTCATATGAAGTATGTCGTTACAAAGAACTGAACGAACGCAGTGTGTAGCCAAATATATGAACACAGTTTAAATACAGTCTATCATCACACTGCTTGTGTGGTAATTGGAAAATGGCAAAAGAGCCAGACCAAAGCACAGTACCTGTTTTAGCCTGATTCACTCTACGTTAACGCCGTAAGTTCAGGCTGCACCGTCTCCAAAATTCACAATTCAGCAGGCTCGTGATAACTCGATGTGTGCGACCGTCCCCGTGAACAGACCGTATTCACAAATTATGGCAAGGCTCCTCCTGAGAAAGCGAGTAACCACATTTCTTCGCGGCTCCATACTCTGACTGGCCACTTCTGTCCTCATTTCAGCCAGATAAACAATACTGGAACCATAGAGAGACATCATAAGGTATGGGGACATATAACCAACGTGTGATTTAGGCAATAGCTCCGCACGTGACACACTCCACCACTTAATTCGGCAACCTACAAAAAAACGAGAAGTTTCCTGAGAACCCAGCTCAATCTGATATAGGTGAACCCCCAACTTCTCTGTCCAATTGGTCAACAGTACTCTGAATAGGCTAAGAAACATTCTATTTTCTCGCGGACCATTAAATTGCGCCATCAACAACTTGTTCATTCTTTCAGCAACTTCACAGACCCTCACCCCCAAGAGAATTCTTAATAAAAACTGTCACCCAACTGGTAATTTTTGGATGCTGCTCCATATTATAGAGCATGGTCGCCTTCATATTGTATAACAACCCGCTGAGCATTTCTGTTCTCGGTCAAGAAGTCGTCAATAAATCATGAAATACGGAACAGAATGGTTAGACGATGCCTCAGAAGCAAACTCACAAGTGTGGATTGATGGCTTTCTTAACGTGACATTGTTAACCAGGGTAGTGAAGCATCCCATCCATTCTGACTCTGATACGCTCTGAGGTCCGACGTAAGGTTTCTATTAATGAAATCTGCACACAGTGGATTCAAGTAATGAGGTGTTGATGTTGTGTTGCAGTCCCATACCAAGTCAGAATATCTTATATACATCTGCGGTAAATTCAGTCGCATTATCAGCCACTATAGACTGTGGAGAGCCAAAGGTGCCGAAATTTCACATACTTTTCGGATCACTGCCTCAGTCGTTGCTAGCCGGGAGGGTAACAATCATACAAATCGAGCAAAGGCGCCCACACAAACTAGAATAAATGTTAATTTGTTTCGTTTTCCGTCGCTCCTTAATTGTTTCGAAAGTCATGTAGGTGTGTTCTGTCTATGCGACTAAATGAAAGGCAGTTTGTTTTTTCCCCTTGGCGTTTCGCTTCTTTTATTTGTGAACCATCTTCGGTGGCCTGCAATAAAAGTTACTTTTCATACATATAATGTATTATGCAATAATTACAATAATTACAATATTTACTATATTATATTTTCTCATGTTTTTCTCTTGTTTTTCAGATTAGAAACAACTTCTGTAGCAAAAATATTGTGATGTTAAAAATTTTAGGCAATATGTGTGAGTCTACTGTGTGTTCATTCTGTCATACTCCAGCTGGCCAGTTCCGGAGTTTTTTCACCCACATTTATTATAAAATATCACTTGCACTTTTCATTTTCTGATCTAAATGTGTGTGTTTACAGAGTGCAGTGTCATGAGTGTTATTGTTTTGTGTTCCCTATGTGCTGTAGTGCCTGTAGGGTTGTTGGGTGTTCTCAGCTTGTTTCCATTTTTCTTGAGTTTTGTTTTGACTTTTTGGTTCAGTCTCTGTACTATATGGGTATTGTAACCACTGTTTGTGGCTATGTGTTGTATTGTTTGTAATTATTTTTGACAGTTTTCTTTGCTGAGTGGGATATTATTTAGTCTGTGTAACATGTGTCGTAGGGCTGCTAAATTTTTATTTTGCGGGTGACTGAAAGAAGCATGTATAATTGTTTGTGGCGGTTGGTTTTCTGAAGATGACAAATGTGTGTTTATTGCTGCCTCTCGTTGTTATATCCAAGAAATGTTTCTGCTTTTGTGTTTCTTTTTCCATGGTTAACTGAATATTTTTGTGTATTGTTAAGCCTGGATGAAGTTCATCTATCTTCTCTACTGGGTCATTCACCAACAGATTACGTCATTCTCATGTCTGTACCAGAAAACAATTTTGTATCCTTTCGTTGTGATGACTGTATCGAATACTGTTTTGTATGTGGTTAATGAATATGTTTGCCAAAGTTAATGATATTGGAGATTCCATTGGAAGTAATTTTGCAATGTGATTGCTCTGAGGGTTCTGGTTATTTCGTTAATATCGTCTGCAGATAGTTTGCTGTGTGTTAGTAAGTTTACTTCAGTTAGTTTTATTGTCTGCAATGGGTATCGAGATGTACATATTTCCTATGTCGAAAGCGATGAGTGATGCTGCTTGCGGAATGTCTAAGTCTTTTATTTGTGTGATGAGTTTATTTGTGTTTCTCACTGTTCTGTTCGTTTACATTTGATAATGTTGCATTATGATTTTGTTCGCGTGTTTTTCCACATAACATGATGGTGCGTTCATGAAATTAATAACAGGCTTCAACAGAGTACCTGGTTGGTACTTTGGGTTCTTCCGTTGTATGTGTGGTACAGATTATTTTGTGTGTAATATAGTTTATTTCCTCTCCATCTAAGCTGTGCATGCAGTAATTTAAAATATATTGCTGATTATTCTTATATAGATTGCTGTTAAATGTTTGACTTAGAACTAGGTTCTCAAAAGATAAATTTGTGGACTGGCAAGACAGCCAATCCACTAGGACGGGAGGCCGAAGGGCACGCGTTTAAGCTCACGCAGGATGGCGTGAGGTCTGGAAAAAGACAAGGAATTGAGACTAGCAAAAAAGGTACGTAGCTTCTGGAATATTTAACTTCAATCCATAATCGGTGAACATCGGTCTGACGGTACAGGCATCACAAGATAAATAGCAAATGATAATGGCGCCTTGCTAGGTCGTAGCAAATTATGTAGCTGAAGGCTATGCTAACTATTGTCTCGGCAAATGAGAGCGTAATTTTGTCAGTGAACCATCGCTAGCAAAGTCGGCTGTACAACTGGGGCGAGTGCTAGGAAGTCTGTCTAGACCTGCCGTGTGGCGGCGCTCGGTCTGCAATCACTGATAGTGGCGACACGCGGCTCCGACGTATACTAACGGACCGCGGCCGATTTAAAGGCTAGCACCTAGCAAGTGTGGTGTCTGGCGGTGACACCACAGATAACATTAAAAGCCTGCAGAGACGTAGTAGTTACAGAGTGCTTAAAAGTTGTCAATTACATGCAATATATTTAATTTCCTCATTTGAACTATTTCATCTGAAATCACAAAATTCATTGGCTCTATTTTAATTTTAAACGGTACCTTAGCTTACTGAACTTTTCTTGCCACTCCATTATTCTATTACATAATGATTATGATGATGGTGTGGTCCCATACTCCGAGGAGCGTAGGGGACGATGCGGGAGACCCGCATCGTTGTACTAGGTAAGGTCCTAGTAAAGGGTACAGTACCAACCGACATTGGAAGTAGGTACAACATTCTTCGCTACTCTTGTCAGAACAACCTACGTTTTGTAATAATAACTCAATTTCACTTAATACAACGAAGCTGGATACCAGTGTAGGAAAGGACAATTTCTTTATTTAATTGATCACATGTGCACTCCCACAAAATAAATCCCTACATCCAATTTGGTGAGATCTGTGAAATGAATGAATGTATGGTCGTCTGCTAACTGCAGGCGGTGAATGTGTAATATATGGTCATCTTTGAGACGGTCCTTTGGTCACCTTTTTGGAACCAAATAGATGAAATTTACCTGAGCTTTGAGCGCCTGAAATGTGGCTGGCCAACACGGTAGCATGGTGCTCCCCCACCTTGAGGGAGGTGTGAGATGACCTGAAGAATGGCCGTGTTTCAGCACTCTGGCGCTGGATCTTGTGCTGGTAAGACCTGTCTTAGGTGCGCTCTGTAAAAACAAGAGTGGAGAGAATGGTATGGATGTGAAATACTTGAGTAGCTTGGAATAATAATTTCTCTATTTCAGGAACTTTTGGGGGGAGAATTAAATGACAGGCAGGTAATATTAAGGGGATCGTAGTAATCTTTGGAAGTGACCAACAGTCACAATGAAACCACGTGTAGAAATAATTTGAAGTAGTGCTAAAGTTAAGCTGAATTAGTGGCGTGTGTACTATAAGTTGGAAATATTTAAGAAATGGCGTGTGCAGGACTTGATATTAGTCTGTCTGGGTATGAGACAAAGGATAAAGAGAAGTGCTCGTCCATGGTATCAGTTGAGGACTCGCGTGTGTGACGAATATGATCTTAGTATTACTTTGGGTGTTACGTTCCCGTGTGACGCTTGATTCAAACTCTAATACTCCGAGAGAGAAGCAAGGTGAGTCAGTCGTCTATCCAGCAACGCCACTTGGCTTGCATTGCACGGGAAGACGTGCATATATCCTCCAGAGTTCGAAGTAGGAAAGACAAGTTACGAAGTGGGTCAGTGTCGTGTGAAACGGGAATGAACACTAATTGAAGTGGGAAAGCTGAAAGTGAAGTGATTCTAACGTTGTGACTATTCTTTGAGATGTATTGTATGTTGCCAGGGTGATGTATTTCATGTGATACAAGTACGTGCGGTTTGCATTGGAGAGTAGCATGATAGGTTCAGAGGCAATGGGTTATGAATGTTCCTTTTTGTACCGCTCGGTCAGGAGGAAATTTTGGTGATAATGGGTGTGAGAATCGAAGTGTGAGATACAGCAAAATATTCACCATCCTATCCATGAAGTGCACTGTAGCGTTAGATAATTATGAGACCATAAGATAATCACCAATGTAAAGCCATGCTCACTGGGCGGAATTTCTCATGTGTAATTGTAGTATAAAATGTAATGGTGTGTTTAGGTTATCTGTGAATCATAATAGAATTTATCTGGATAAAAAAGATAGTGTGTAGTCATGATATCCAGAATTTATAACATGTGCCCCATTCATATTCAGTGCGATGGACACGTGTTGATCAAAGCCGTTGGGTGAGAAAGAAAATGTGGTATTGCCAGTGTGTAGTGAACAGAGTTGTGTAAATTTTTAATAGTTAGATGTGCGTTATCCGTTTTCATTGCGTAATATTCAAACAGGAGAATAATTTGTAGCTTAATTGCGGGTACTAGAGCTCAGAATTAGTTATTGATGTTTTGCGATAAATAAGAATATATCCACTCGCTTGGCAGACCACTTATCTTGCAGGTCTGACTGCTTGACGCCACAGTATGAGCAAGGCATGTGGGTGCCTCTCGCTAGTGGAGGTGGTTTGTCATTGCCTTCCTCCGACCGTGATGATGATGATATGATATATGATATGATATGATGATGATGATGATGATGATGATGATGATGATGATGATGATGATGATGACACAACACCGTCATCTCCAGGCAGGAATCTAACCCGGGACCCCGTACACGGGAAGCGCGAACGCTACCGCAATACCAGGAGCTGCGGGCACTCTATTACATAAACTAGTAGAATTACACCACCAAATTCTCTTCCTTGTAAGTTTCCTCAGGAATCATTTGACAGTTCCGCTCAGTTTTTTCTTATGCTTTGTATTACTCCTCTGCTTCGTATCTAGTTCTTACTCAAGCAACCATTACTTGTCACTGGTAACCCAGTCCAGTGATAACTGCAGTACCGCGAGTTTAGGGGCTGGTTGGCTTTCCACCTGAGGTAGATACGGCTTACACAAAGCAAAACTAGAACCACAGCAGCAAGAGAAACTGAGATACTCATGGTCATATGTCACTGCGCTGCTTAGCGTAGTACTGCCGTACATGCTGGAACATTTACTTAATGGTAAGTCGGCCCTTCTGTGAAGCTATAAGCTCATTCAATAGGTAGTCCGGTTTTAGGGTGCCGTTTAAATGGACAAGTTGTGGTTTGGCAACATGTCTAACGATTTTCTGGCCAATGCAACAGTGTCAGGTTTATTATGGTTATACCAGTTACCTAATTGGCAGACGGAATGTCGCTTCCACTAGACCATAGATTGTACAGGTGACTAATATTCCACTATTACATTATTCCAACCTCGTCAATCCCTTCATCACGGGGATTGTACACACACTGGATGATCTCGCTGGTACCTGGAGGAAAGGAATACTAATGATTCTCCTATTCTCATACGGCTGGTCGTACACGATTAATTACCTCACCATGCACTCTGTTACCATAGCAGCCTCCTGTTTACTTACAAAGTAACTGTCTGCCACAAAACTTAATAAAGACGGAACACAAAAGCCTAAAACACACTAACTCCACTACAATACGTCAATGACAAGTATCACATAATCTACTAACGAACCGTTTTTACTGTATGTCCTGCATAATTCGAATGAAATTATAATTAAATCAATACCATTAGCTGCTGGCGGACGTTAATATACACCAACAGGGACAGTTGAAAATGTGTGCCCCGCCCGGGACTCGAACCCGGAATCTCCCGCTTACATGAAAGACGCTCTATCCATCTATTTCTCCCAATTTGGTCGGTACTGTTCGTTTTGTCTGGGCGGACGTCACACGACATCCGTTCAAGTTGATCGCTGATTCCTTTACTGAGTTAGAGGGCGACCAGCACTTTGACCTAACACGCTGAGCTACCTTGCCGGCGATCCATCTGAGCCACCGTGGGCACAGAGGATAGTGCGACTGTATGGACTTACCGCCGACAAGCTCCCTGTGAGACCCACATTCTCAGCTTATAGTCCACACACTACATTCGTAGTGCCCCTGTCATACCCATTACTCGTGGCAGACAATCCACCGAGTGTCGTAAGAGTTCAGGCAATTCGTGTGCATCCGCACTCAAGGTCAGCAGCCGGTTAGCCTTAAACGATATGAAGATGGCAACTGTTCTTTCGGAACAGATACCATCTTCATACATAATTCGATGTCTGCTGACGTGATCTGAGTGCGCAAGGCACTCCACACACTCTTTTCTCATCAGTTCTCACTTCCTTTTTACCGTTGTTAATTTTAACTTTCCATGCAGATGACGAGACTAGCATTTGTACTAAAATGTGTAGTGTCCTATACGAACAAAGGAAGTCTCGTCGGCAAGTGTTACCTCATATTCGAACGATCTGATCTGGCCCTTTTTTGTTTTGCTCTTTGTATGGGAATTCGCAGCATAACCCATTCATTGATTTTATATTCAGCAACCTTAACGACATATTTCATTTGTTCTTGATGGTCGAGTACTTTCGTATTTGCTTTCCTCACCCGTTCCCACACACACAGCATCATTACCTTAAGGCCAAATCATATCAAAAAGGAAAAAAAGGCGGTTTTCTGTCATTTATCACCTCGTACGGCTCATGCGGCGAGAGCGTGACATTGTGATGCACATTAAAATTGTACACAGCCACGACATAGGGCAGGAAATATCCCAATCGTTGTGATGGCTGTTCACATAACTCAACATTTTACCGAGAGTACGATGGACAGGTTTCGTTTTTCCGTTTGGGTGAAGATGGGAGTAGTTCTTAGATTCAGGCTAGACCGGGCAGCTGCTTAATCACCTCGGATGTGAAGTTTATGTCCTGATCTGAACTGTTGTGTTGGAAATGCCAAACTCGGAAAAGTAAACATCGCAAACAGAAATTATGTATAAAAAAATATCGCTTCAGCGAGTCCACTTGCGAATGAAGTGTTATTGCTTCAAACGTTAGACTATATACAGAATAGTTAATATGTCCATAAATGACGCAAGTTGGTATTTTTGATTCCACCAGAAGCTAATGGTTAGGTAAACTGACATAGCGGAAGTCAGTTTCGCGTTTCTGAAGCCATGACAACTCCACTTACTTTACTGCCATGATCAATGTAACGAGAATACCCTGTGTTAAAGGTTCGATTCGTATTTTTTGTAGAATTTACGTAAAAAAATTACTTTAAATTTACTGTCTGGGCGGTTGACATTTCATTAGGAGGAAATGGATGACACCATCAGAGTAAATGAGACTGATAATTTAAAAAAGAACTCAGGATATTGTTGTTACTCTACCGTTTCTTTTCAGGCATTTATTTTGCCTGTGATCGGTTCAGAAGTGAAGATCTTTGTGGTGAATCTACGGCCAAGACCAGTAGCTAGAGGCTATGCATGAAGACATGCATTAAGTACACAGCCGGCAGTGAGTTTTTTAGTGTCTCACACATTAGCCACAATCCGAAACAACAAGCATGTCACATCAGTTTTCATTTGCACAATGCAAAGTACACGTTGCCCCACGAGCATTGAGAGAAACGCTCATGAATGTTGGCATACTTAGTTTGCTTACAGACCCAAACAGAGCAGAATTGTTAACGAACGCATAATTGTAACAACCGGTACTCTCGTGTTGTTTTGGCTTCATGTGTTGAAAAAAGAGCGTTTTCAATGCTTTGTAATCGGATCTGAATAACATACTTAAAAAATGAGAAACTGTAACCCTACAACGCGTTACAACACCCAGGAAAACTAATATCAGCAATTCGGTATTTGAATATTATCCTCAGATTCTGACAGTGCGTCGCGCAAACATCAGTCGTTTAAAAAAGAGACAGAACTGTCTTAACTAAAGGTGCAGTTGTATAGATTTTACTTATGTAGTGCTTGGTGAAACGTTAGTTTCTCCCTCTAACGTTATCTACCGTGCCTGACAAAAATTTAGTCAATCACCAGGAACACGTGGTCGGATGTTAATGTAAATTCGTATATATAAACATCACTGGCGCATGTATATAAATGATTAGAGTATGTAACACGAAGAACGGCCACCAGAGTGGATCCGTGATGCCGAGTGATCACTCTGAAGGACACGAAAATGCTAAATAATCATGTAAGAAAGCGTTATCAGCACCTGGCAGAATTTCAAACGGACCTCATTGTGGATCTCCAGAAAACCTCAAGCAGGCAAACAGGAAATCACGTGGGTGACTGGAAGGATTGGAGTTCACGTCACTAACTATTGTTAATTAAAAAATATTTATCTAAGAAAAATAACTAACATCAGATAGAGCCAATTAACGGGAATAGTAACAACATACTGAACTTATCAGTTGGTTGGTTTGTGGGGGGTTGAAGGGACCAGACTACAAAGGCCATCGCTCCCTTTACTGAACTTTCATCATTTAATAAATTGCACACCTTAGTTTAGTGACAATTTAAATAAGGCAATAGTTAAAAACAACAAGCTTTGTCCGACAGCGGTTCTTAAATCTATGACTCAATTTCCACCTTTACGAACCACAACTCTGAAAATGCTTCAACCCAACTGAGCTACCCAAGCACGACTCATGCCCCGTCCTCACAGCTTTAATTCCGCCAGTACCTCGTCTCCCACCTTCCAAACTTCACAGAAGCTCTTCTGCGACTCTTGCAGAACTAGCACTCCTGGAAGAAAAGATATCGTGGAGACATGACTTAGCTACAGCCTGGGGGATGTTTCTAGAATGAAATTTTCACTGTACAGCGGAGTGTGCGCTGATATGAAACTTCCTGGCAGATTAAAACTGTGTGCGGGACCGAGACTCGAACTAAGTTCAAATGGGTCAAATGTCTCTGAGCACTATGGTAGTTGACTTCTGAGGTGATCAGTCCCCTAGAATTTAGAACTACTTCAACCTTACTAACCTAAGGACATCACACACATCCAACCGATATCTCATACACATACAGCAATCGACCGGCGTTGGCTGGTAAAACGTTGTTGTGATGCCTCGTGTAAGGAGGAGAAATGCGTACCATAACGTTTCCGACTTTCACAAAGGTCGCATTGTAGCCTATCGAGATTGCGATTTATCGTATCGCGACATTGCTGCTCGCGTTGGTCGAGATCCAATAACTGTTAGCAGAATATGGGATCGGTCAGTTCAGGAGGGTAATATGGAACGCCGTGCTGGATCCCAACGACCTCGTATCACTAGCAGTCGAGAAGACAGGTATCTTATCCGCATGGCTGTGACGGATCGTGCAGCCACGTTTCGATCCCTGAATCAACAGATGGGGACGTTTGCAAGACAAAAACCATCTTCACGAACAGTTCGACAACGTTTGCAGCAGCATAGACTATCAGCTCGGAGACCACAGCTGCGTCTACCCTTGACGCTGCATCAGACAGGAGCACCTGCTATGGTGTACTCAACGACGAACCTGGGTGCACAAATGGCAAAACGTAATTTTTACGGATGAATCCAGGTTTTGTTTGTTGCATCATGGTCGCATCCGTGTTTGGCGACGTCGCGGTGAACGCACATTCGAAGCGTGTATTCGTCATCGCCATACTGGCGTATCACCCGGCGTGATGGTATGCGGTGCCATTGGTTACACGTCTCGGTCATTTCTTGTTCGCATTGAGGGCACTCTGAACAGTGGACGTTACATTCCAGATGTGTTACGCCCCGTGGCTCTACCCTTCATTCGATCCCTGCGAAACCCCATATTCCAGCAGGATAATGCACGACCGCATGTTGCAGGTCCTGTACAGGCCTTTCTGGATACAGAAAATGTTCGACTGCTGCCCTGGCCTGCATATTCTCCAGATATCTTCCCAACTGAAAACGTCTGGTCAATGGTGGCCGAGCAACTGGCTCGTCACAATACGCCAGTCACTACTCTTAATGAACTGTGGCATCGTGTTGAAGCTGCATGGGCAGCTGTACCTCTACACGCCATCCAAGCTCTGTTTGACTCAATGCCCAGGCGTATCAAGGCCGTTATTACGGCCAGAGTTGGTTGTTTTGGGTACTGATTTCTTAGGATCTATGTACCCAAATTGAGTGAAAATGTAATCACATGTCAGTTCTAGTATAATATATTTGTTCAAGGAATACCCGTTTATCATCTGCATTTTTTCTTGGTGCAGCAATTTTAATGGCCTGTAGTGTAAATGTTGCTTTACAGGACCATGGTGACCACAACTATTATTTATACAAAACGTTTAAAAGGCTACCAATCACCCCATGGCACGTAAAGTCCGCCTGATTAGCACATACTGCCCATGGGCCCTGTGCAGGACACCCTCTGGTCCAGCTTCAAAACACTGACTGCCCGTCCGATCCGCTGTCTCTCCTTGCCGCCTAACGCAGCACCACGACGACCCCTGGCGCCACCAGCTTCGAGCTGCGAGAAGTGACATACACCAGGCACGGGGGTGGGAATTCCAAGAGGGAGCTCGACATGGCTCACTCCATTTAGCTGACTGTTCCCATCATGATTCATGTTTTTGGAGATTTCAGATGTAACAGTGGCCCAATTGGGGACTACATGGGAAATTGAGGGTAGCGATAGACCTACTCGTCGTCAAGGATCCGGTCTACCATGTCTGATCACCACTGATTACTAGAAGAAAGCATGCCGTCAGCACTTCTCATCCACGGGTGCCGTAGGAGAACGCGTGTTGGAGTCCCCGAAACAACAGGTGTCTTCACGTGCTATTAGTTGGAGACTAGCAGCAGCCTGCCGAAGGAATTTCCGTTCCATATGTTAACACTAAGTCACAATCATCTGTGCATGAAGTAGCGGCTTCAGCGGGAAACCACAGACTGCTGATGAGTACGTCGCACTGTGTTCTGTGTTGAATCACGGTTATACACTATCCTGGATTACCATCGTTGGTGACTACGGTGGCGACAGGAGGCGAAGTTGCATTCTTGTTATGTTCTGGCGAGGCACAGTTGTCACTGCTGCCGCCTGGGCGTGGAGAACCAATGGGTGTGACTTGCAGGTCACCGCTGGTAGTGATGAGGGAACTTTGGCGTCAGGTCACGACAGCATTGTCACGCCGTTTTTCAACAGGACAATGCTCGTCCGCGCTTTGTGCGTTTCTTTATGAACTGGTTACGGGATGTTGAGGTACACCTGTGGCTAGCAGTCCCCAACAGAACATGTGTGGGACCGGCTCGGACGTCAGCTCAATCTCAGTGAGACTGCCTTGGGTATCAAGAAGCGGTTACAGCAGTTGTGGGCCATCTGGCATCAAGAGAACATGGAAAGGCTTTATGACATCTCCAACAGAACCTGTGCATGTACACTACCGCTCATTAATTTCGATACAACCAAGTATTTCAAATCCACAACACAAATCTAACATTATTTCTCAAGTCCGTCAGCTTTGGATTTAATGACTGCCTCACAAACTCGAGGCATGCTGTCAATCAGTTTTTGCAGGTATCGTGAATCCGTATGATTCCACACATGCTTAACAATATTCCAGAAATGTCCCTTGCTGGATATATTAACTTCCCTGATACGTCTGTCCATCCCAGACGATTTCAACGGGATTACAATAGGGGCTTGGGACGGCCATACCATAACATTCAGTACGTTCTGTTTTTCCTTTGATGCAATGTAGTTCTTACAGTATGCCGACCGATGTTTTGGGTCATTATGCTGTTGTAAGGTGAACGCTTTCCCTATTAAGCGACATCCACTTCGTATTGCTTGATACTAAAGTATTCGGTGGTACTGCTTCTGATCCATACATCCTTCTATCTTCACAATGTAGCCAACTCTATCTCCGGCAAAACATCCCCCAACCATAATGGAACATCCACCGTGTTTAACTGTAGATAGAACGAACTGCTGCGCTACCCTTTCCCCACAAATCGGCGAACAAATATTCTCCTTGTTCCAAAAATCTCGAACTTCGATTCATCGGTGAATCCACTCTTCCAATGTCCAATTGTTTTCTACCCCTTTCAAGTCTCTTCCGTTTATTTATGGGCCTTAGAAGGGATTTTCTTGCTGTGACGCATCCTTTCAAAGCCGGCATCATTCAGTCTCCTTATTACTGTTGCAACAGATATTGGCGTGTTCATTTCTACCAACTCTGCAAGAATTTGGGGCGCTGTTTGAATCTATTTTTCCTACTGGTAATTGTGATACATTTATTATCACTTGTTTTACGAGGACGTCCTGGTCTTGGTATGCCCTTATTGCTACCTGTTGCCTTTTGGCAGTGAAGGGCGTACTGCACTCCCCCTATAGACCCCCTACATTGTTTCGCAATTTGGCGAATAGATAAACCTGCTTGGCTAAACGCTACAATTTCAGCACGTTTTTCTATGGATATCTCCACTCGTGGAGCCAACTAGCGATGTGCACACTTCAGTGTCACGAAGGAACTGACGAGCAGGAACCACATGTCATGTATCGTAGCGATACTTGCCGTTCGCTGCGGACATCACTACAGGGAACAACACAGGTGCACCAAATGAGGTGTCCGTCGGCAAATAGGTAAACAAACATATCAGATAGGAAAGATAACGTTTATGTACACAACATCGTTTGTTGGATACTATTGTATCTCGATAACAAAAATCATGACATGTGTACAACTTTTGTACTATACCTTCGAGTCCTCCACCGTACCCACGGTATTAGACCTTATGTACAGAGAACTAGATGTCATTTATCATCATCATCATCATTTAAGACTGATTACGCCTTTCAGCGTTCAGTCTGGAGTACTCCCCCTTATAAAATTCCTCCATGATCCCCTATTCAGTGCTAACATTGGTGCCTCTTCTGACTTTACGCCTATTACTTCAAAATCATTCTTAACCGAATACAGGTACCTTCTCCTTGGTATACCCCAACTCCTCCTACCCCCTACTGTTGAACCCATGAGTCTCTTGCGTAACCTTGCTTCTCCCATGTGTGTAACATGACCCCACCATCTAAGCCTGTTCGCCCTGACTGCTACATCTATAGAGTTCATTCCCAGTTTTTCTTTGATTTCCCCATTGTGGACACCCTCCTGCCATTGTTCCCATCTACTAGTACCTGCAATCATCCTAGCTATTTTCATATCCGTAACTTCAACCTACAGCTCTACTATGGACCCTAACGTAAATATAGGAACAGTGTCTAGTAAATTAGATAAACATGCAGATTCAAAAAAGCTAACTGCCGAAGCACTCAGGTGAAACTAAATAATTTGCCCATAATTAGGAATTTGTAATATGTCACAAAATCGGTTTACTTTCCGACGCAAACGAAAAGTCGAGAACTGTGGCTATTGGATACTAAATAAACACGCAGAAACTAAAGAAATTAAACTATTAAAGCACACAGATGATACTATTAAATTCGCTCCTGGTTAGGAACTCGTAAAAGTCACTAAATCGGTTACTTCCTGATTGCTACTTGAGACACGAGTAGCTCACTTTCTGAAGTCCCTACGTATCTTTCTTTATACGTTGAATGTGATTGCTCTCCTTTATACCCATACCATACGTACGATGTCCGTTCAGAAAATTCCGGAACATTCTTAATTTTGCGCCAGTGGCGTGTTGGCGTGAAATTCGGTTCGCATCCCATCACACACCTGTGCATTATGTGCAACAGCTGGAAGTTTCATTATTGTATGTCTGTTACTTATTGTTCACCGCTGAATTGAGTAGTATGTTGTATCGCACAGTTCGTGGAATTCGAGATGGTAGATGTGCAGGAGCAACTGGTCTGCATTGAATTTTGCACGTAACTAAAGAAAGCCTTTACAAAGACACGTCAAATGATGCAGGAAGCCTACGGTGATAAGGGCTTAAACCGTACTCGGTGTTACGAATGGTTCACACAGTTTAAAAATGGCCAGACGGATGTTAAAGATGACCATCGTTAAAGACGCCCTTGGACGCTTACCGGCGACGCTCATATCAGGAACGTCAATGAAAATGTGCGCGACAGACGAAGACTGACTGTCCGAGAGATTGCAGAAGAATGCAACGTTTCCTGTGCATCATGTCACAAAATCCTGACAGTATCTTGGAATGCAACGTGTTGTCGCCAATTTCGCAGTCTGTGGAGAACTTTTGGATTGCGCAAATGAGAACGATGTTCCTTAAGAGAACCATAACTAGTCATGAGACGTGGGTCCAAGGTTATGATGTCGAGACCAAGGTTTAGTCTTCGTAACTGGTCGGGAATGGTCCTCCAAGACCAAATAAAGCTAGTCAGGTCAGGTCAAATGTCAAATCCATGTCGATAGTTCTCTTTGGAGCATTAGCTTATCATGAATTGGAGCCACAGGGACAAACTATTAATCGATGGTACTATAGAGACGCGGTGTGATGCCTGCGAGAAAATGAGACGGTCCTGAAACGTGGCGAGACATTTCATGGCTCTTGCACCACTATAACAGACCTGCACATCAGCTCTGTTGGTCAGTTGAGTATTGCACAAAAAACGAAATCTCTGTGCTGCGTCATCCTCGTTACTCTCCTCAACTGGCCCCTGCGGACTGTTTTTTATTTCCAAGGCTGAAAAGACCAAGATTTGCAACGACAGACGAAATAAAAGAAAGTTGGCATCAGGCGCTTCACGCGATCCAGCAAGAGGTGTACAAAGACTGCTTCCGAACGTGGAAAAGGCGTTGGGAGAGGTGTGTCAATTGCGGAGGAACGTATTTCGAAGGAGAGTATGCGCAATAAGTAAACGGTAAGCGTAGAAAAAGTTTGTGGACAAAATTCCGGAAATTTTCGAACAGACCTCGTATTCTACAGAAACTACTTATGGAAATCTGACAAAATATTCAGTCTGAGGTTGACCATCGTACTGACCTCTTATATTTTTCTTTTATGTGTACAGTGAAGTTGCATATAAGACATATAATGTTCTGAAAAGCAATGCCAGAATCATCTGCACTATGAGATTGTGCTCCGACCAATCTGTATTCCACAGGGAAGTATCACCATTGGATGACCATATTAAAATGCAAGAAGAGAGAACTTTTCCATTAGATTGAATGAATGGCTGCATTCTTTAAATGTGGATACGTGTAAGAAATTACCTACAAGAAAGAAAAAGAATTGGACAGCATCCGATGACAATATTAGTGGTGAACGTCTGCAGTACGTCACATCATATCAGTATTTGGAAGGAAGGAAAATTAGGGTTTAACTTCCCGTCTTGACACAAGGCTCTAAGAGACGGACCTCAAGCTCGGACTAGGACAGGAAAGTGAAGGACGTCATTCCTGTTCTATTCGCGGGAAAACTGTCGTTATTTGCCATAAGTAATTCAGGGAATTTTAATTCAGATGGCCGGTCTGGGATCGGAACCGACGTCCTCAAATGTCAGCCCAGTATACTCATCACAGCGACATCTAGCTCGGGAAGTATTTTAGGGGTCACGCCAATGAAATAGGACGATCAAAGTAAAATAGGTAACAGGTAAGGCAATTGGCGACTTAGATTTGGGATTTGTTAGAGTTCTGCGACAGAATAAAAGGAGTTACCCACCTTTGGGCAGTACCGCCCCCCCCCCTCCCTCCCCACCCGGTCTTCCCAGCCGAACTCAACTCCTACCCTACCAGAGAGACAGACTCATCAGTCAAAGAGAGGTACTTGTAGTGGACATTCACTACCAGCATGTTTCTCCAGCCCTGTGAAATATTACAACTATTTTGGCATTCACTGTGAAACTAACATGGACTCTCCATCCACTCCCTCTTCTAGCTCATGTCCCGTGTACGCTCTTTTTCACCATGACAATAGGCATTGAATGTATTCAAAGACGAGGGCGGTATGACTCAAATGAAAGTGTAACGAAAGACTCAATGAACATGAAAAGAGAATTTGTGAAAAAGGCAACGAAGTCCTCACGACTAGATTGCACAGTTTCTAGCAAGTAGAACACTGCACGTCACTGTCAAAGGAGAGAAATGGTTCAAATGGCTCTGAGCACTATGGGACTCAACATCTGAGGTCATCAGTCCCCTAGAACTGAGAACTATTTAAACCTAACTAACCTAAGGACATCACACACATCTATGCCCGAGGCAGGATTCGAACCTGCGACCGTAGCAGTCGCGCGGTTCCTGATTGAAGCGCCTAGAACCGCTCGGCCACCGAGGCCGGCAAAGGAGAGAAATCTTAAGACGTAAAAGTAACTTCGGTCGTACCCCAATGGAGTTTTGTAGGGCGATTACTTTTCGCTATATATACAAATAACATAGTAGATAACGTTCTGAGACTTTTCGCGGATGATGTTATATACAGAGAAGCCGCAACGTTAGGAAATTGTAGCGAAATGCAGGAAGACATGCAGAGAATAGGTGATCGGTGCTGAGGTTGCCGATTGACAGTATAAAAACAATTAACAAATTTCGCATAAATAGGCAGAAAGACCTATTATTGCAATACTTACACGCTTGTGTAACGAACACTGGAATCAGTAATACACATAAAATATCTAGGAGTGTGCGTACGGAGCGATTTGAAGTCGAACGCCAACGTAATACTAATCACAGTTGAAGCTGTGACAGTCTGAGAGTCAGTCGAACAATTCTCGGGAAATGTGGTACACCCCCAAAGGAGATTGCTTACAAAACCGTCGTGCGACCGATAATTTAATATTACTGATCAGTCTGGGACCGCACCCGACAGACACAATTGATAGAGGAAATAGAGATCAAAAGAAAATCAGCACAGTTCGTTACATTTAGCAAACGCAAAAGCGCCACACAACCATTGGCATAGAGGAATAAGGGGATATAAAATAAGGATATGTAGATACACCAAACAATATTATTCTGATGTCTTGCGTCCTATGTTTTTCGTCGTAGGCCACACGAGCGTAACACACAGTCAATGACGTTACGTTCAGAGCGAGCTAGACAACGTAGAATGTGCCTATCAGATGTTCCCAACCCGCCGTGTCCACACTAGAAGTGGAAAGGTTATATTAAATCTCAAGGAAATAAAGAATTTTGTTAGGAATTACTAAAATTAGCAGAATATTGCTTTCCAAGTCCATGTCATAGTGCCAACGTCGCAAGGATGTTCTTTCATAAACGGCCAATTGACGAAGGAACACAATAAACCGGGAACCGAATCAATCACAGAGATGATATTGTGTAATTTATAATTATAATCTCAGGAGTTCCACGAATTTACTTCCAAGGAAAATAACGTTCTTAATAAAGAAATATTAATACTTAACTGCAGATTACTGTTAGTTCCTTATGCGTCTAGTTGAAATTGCTAAACTTCCTGAATGTCTTTTGTGTCCCGTCCAAAGAGACTAGGTAATTGTTTATCTTGTTCAGTGAAGAACTTTTACTTTATTTTGACAGAAGTTTCTTAGGAAGAAGACAGCAAACACGAAGACTGAGAACAGTTGTTATCATAAATGCCAAATTGTGACGTTCTTTACCGATTTTCTTTTTAGTTAAAGCACGCTTACACTTTATCTCACAAAAAATTGATAAAAACGTATTTAAGATAGGACAAAATGTCCTGCTAAGTGTAACGCAGATTTCAGCATTTCTGCATTTGGACCCGGCAACCCCTATCTGCATGTACCGGAAGTCCGCCCCCGGCAGCTGAGTTGTCTGACAGCCTCAGTCTTGTATGCCGGCACGGTAGCTCAGCGTGTTCGGTCAGAGCTGGTTGACCACTGTAAAAAAAAAAAAAAAAAAAAAACTGAGTGGAAGGATTAACAAAACGAACTTGAACGGATGTCACATGACGTCCGCAACGACCAAACACAACGATCAACAACGAACAAAATGCAATTTTAAAAAAAAAAGTGGTCAGCGTGAGAGCATGTCAGTCCTAAGGACCCGGGTTCGATTTCCGGCTGGGTCGGAGAATTTCTCTGCTCAGGGACTGGGTGATCTGTTGTCCTAATCATCATCATTTCATCCCTATCGACGCGCAAGTCTCCGAAGTGGCGTCAAATCGAAAGACTTGCACCAGGCGAACGGTCTACCCGACGGAAGGCCCTAGTCGCACATTTCATTTTTTTATCTACCGGAAGCGTGCGTTCCTGGAAGACTCAATCATTTCGAGAGCACACTGATACTTACCAGCAATTGCCCCTCCCGCAAACCACTCGCGAATGGAATAGAAAAAAATCGAAGTGACAATGGTACACAAAGAAGGCGTAGATACGTTCTTGGGTAAATTTATTTGGGAAAGAGTTTTCTTTTTGCCTCGTTGCACATGAGAACGCTGTAAGAGAGAAACTCAATAACACGTCTTGCTATGTACAGAGGCTTGAGCGGTAAACACGAGGACCTCCTGTAAAGTTAAAAATCCGCATTTTTTATGTAGAATGTCTTAAACCTTTTTAAATAAAACGTTATTAACATTCTACATCTTTATTTTTCATGTCTAAATGATTTGCCGCCCTCCGTTGCAATAGGGCTCCGAACTGTAGCGTGCAGCATGACCATGCGTAGCCGAAATCGAGTTTCGAATTCGAAGGGTTGTTCCACACACGGAGCACACTCACCCTCTCCTTCAGCACGACAATGCCACACCACGCACAAATGCTGTGGCATCTGCAACAATCCGACACCTTGAGTTCAGTCATCGAGCATCCTCCATACAGAACTGCCTTGGTCCCATCAGATTTTCATCTAAACAGTGAGTCCAAAAAGTATTCGTGTGGCTGCATATCTTACAGAAAACAAAGCCTGTGTAATATGAGATGAAACGTATACAAAATCTAAAGAGCCAGTCATGTAAGAAGTACCTCGCTAAGACATTTTTGTTGAAAAGCAAGGAAAGAAACACATCCAAATCGACAGCAAGGTTAACAAAATAGAAGATGTAATACAAGAGCTAGTACATAAATATTCGTCCACGGTCTGAACAGGCCGCAAGTCTGCGTGCAGTGATTATACTATAACGCTGACTCACGGCACACACCGGAGTCAACCGTGTGCGGCCCCACTCTATCGCCTGTGTTGGTTCTGAACGGCGCCGATGCAGTGCAATTAGCGTCATGGGCCGTAAGGGCATCGAGACGACGCTGATCGAAAGGAAACTTATTCTGCTCTTACACAATGAGTGCAAATCTTCTTAAGAGATTCCTAAAGTAGTCGGTAGACGTATAGACGATTAAGTCGATACTAGATCGATTTTGTGCAACAAAATCATTAAGAAACCAACCACGTACCGTACGCCCTCACGCCCTTAAGTTGGCTGGGGAGTTAGTCTATGGGAAAGGAGGTAATTTTGGGTCAGTGAACAGAATCGAAAGGAACGTCTTCATTTTCCGATGGAACGTAGATTCAAAAAGGAAGACTTCTTGAATAGAGCAATATTTTCTGATGAGACTAAATATAAAGTATTGGGGTCGGATGGCAGGCGATTGGTATGGCGTAGGAAGACTGCGGAGATATTTCCACTTAATCTTGTGCCAACGGTTAAACACAGTGGTGGCTTCCTGATGTAGGGTTGTATGAGTGGTGTAGGTGTTGGAAAATTACATTTCATAGAAGATACAATGGATCACCATGTGTATATCAACGTCTTAAGGGACAATCTGAATCCTAGCGCCGAAAAATTAGGTCTGCAAGGAAATTAAATTTTTCAGCAAGATAACGACCCAAAGCATACGGCTCTAAATACAAGGCAGGGGCTCCTCTCCAACTTAACAAAAATGGCTCTAAGGACTATCAGACTTAACATCTGAGGTCATCAGTCCCCAAGATTTAGAACTACTTAAATCTAACTAACCTAAGGACATCACACACATCCATGCCCGAGGCAGGATTCGAACCTGCAACCGGAGCAAAAGCGCGGTTCCGGACTGAAGCGCCTAGAATCACTCGGCCACAGCGGCCGGATACAACCTAAGACCCCTCCTCAGACCCCAGACATTAATCCTACTGAACACCTTTGGAAAGTACTGGAAGATAGCATCAGGAGACGACACATTTCTAAGTAGAGACCTAAAAGAAGCACTTAAAGACGAATGGGACAAAATTCCAGCCTCTCTGACGGCAAACACGATCAAGTCGGTACCTGGACGACTACAAGCAGTAATAGCTGCAAAGGGAAACCCCCACTAAATATTAATTTTTGTAGCAGAAAACATATTTTCAGATTGCAAATTTAAAAAAAAATACGAGTGGACGAATACTTTTTGAAGAAGCCCTTGAATAAATTCTCCATTTTGTCAAATTTGTTATTGCTATGGATGTATTTATTTTCTTGTCCATCAATAAAAATTACTTACCAAGGTTCATTGCATATGGCTGGATGTTCACATTTTATGTTTCCTTCCTTATAACTAGACGAATACTTTTTGGACTCACTGTAGGCAAACTTCAACAACACCTTCGAGGACTTCAGTTTGATAGTGACGAATCGGTGCAAGCAGAGGTGAAGTTGCGGCTCCATCGACAGTCAAACATTTACACTGACGGTATGAACAAACTGATCTCTAGCTGGAAGAAAATACAACCAACTTTATCATTCTACATCTTTATTCCTCACGTCTGCGTATTTATTTCTCAACATCCTGCTGACAGTTGGTTGTATTTACAAAGTTTTAAGACTTTTCACATTAAAAAAATTCCGAGGCACTGGTTTTCTGCAGACCCTCGTCAGTGAATGTAAATAGACACTGGTTTTCACTTTGTTACATGCAGAGTACGGGTGTGGAAGCAATGAGTTTTGGGCGATTGGCTCAGTCGGAAGTGTGTTGCGCACGGATACCAGGTGTCGGGTTTCCAGTCCAGGTCAAGAACACTGAATTGTCCAGGCTAGAGTGATACACATTTATTGAAATGTTGTAGCGGAACCATCGAGATGCATTAACCTGACCCTTAGGCTTCATGTCGAATTCAAAGGTAAAGTGCTGTCATACAAATTTCACTAGTCTGCCAGATAGTTCATTACAACGAAAAGCCAATCCAAAGTGGCAAATTTCACTTTTTTTTTTGTTTACTCGATGACCAGTTTGGCATAGAGACCCATTTTGAAAGCATCGTAAGTCAAAAATGGTATTTCCAAAAATGTAAAAACCATACAAAAAATGTGAGCTGTGCTGCGGCTCGCGTTGGTGCCGTGTGTAGGTTTCTGCCAGACCGTATTTAGTTGGCATGGTTGCGTTGTTAGTCTTCTCGTGTTCACTGGCGCCACTGGGTTTCGTAAGCGTTGCCTGTACGGTAGTGGCAACAGCGGCGCTTATAGATCTGTAGTTCTGCTGCCCTATCTTTGGGGCGACCTCGTTCTTCTTCTGCGTGGTGTGAGTGTGGCAGTTCGGTTGGGGACGCAAGGAGCAGCGAGGTCCGCGCAGAGCGACAACACGCGGGGACTGCTGGCGGCGTGTATGGACTGCCGGATTGAAGGGCAGTGGTCACCAGGGTGCACGACCTCGTCGGAACAGAATCCTGCAAGTTTGTTGAGTGCGTTTTCCATTCGCGTAGAGAAACTTTCACCATTGTGAAATCTCGCGATTATCCTGTGCCAGTGGTTTTATCATATTGTGGTTTTGGGCCACAGGTTTTACTCAACGTACTCTTTGGGCGAGGTGACAGGTGTGTTTCTTGGTTGGTTGGCGGTTCTTCTACTTTGGTGGTAGTCATTCTTTCTTGTTCCAGGCGCTCTAAGCACAGTATTCTGCAGGCGGAGCCCAGAATGCCGGTTCTGGCTTTCGCGTAATTTTACGTCTTGCATTTGTTTTTTTGTATGTGAGGTTGCATTGCCAAGATTATCATTAGCCGCTCGTTAGACTGCCACTAGTCAGAGTTACCACCTTGTGATCTGAATGCAACACTTGGCCACCTTTCTCTGCGCTCGCGAAAGTGTTTTTGGTGTGACCTGGCCCTTTTATTTTATTATTGTATTGTTAAGTTACCATAATTTCTCACCTGTTTGGTAATCTGTTTTTTAATTAATTTTGTCTATTCCGTTCGCCGTTTGACAGTATATTTGTTAATTTCTTATAATTGCCATTTTGGCGTTAATGGCCTTCAGCTGTGATTCTGGTTACTTGCTCTAAATTTCTAATTGCGGCCACACTGGTTTGTTTTCAAAAAATTTTTGCTGTCTTTATTTTATGTATGTTTGCTAAAATTTTTAATTATTGCCATTCGGGGCGTGATAGGCCTTCAGCCGTCAAAATTTGCAAACGAACACTTGCAGCGCATACAGATAACTGTTGTTTGACGCTAAACATATCTTAGGAGAGATGTGAAATTACAGTGTGCATACCACATAAAAATGAAAAGTAGTTTGATGCTTGAGATGTAGTAAGTGTACGCATAGATTCCCGATAATCTTATTTCAGTGACGTATTACCTGTTGGATTTTGTGTCGGAATCTTCTGCCGAGGTGTACTTCACGATTTTTCCGACGTGTCGCCAGCGCCACTAGCTAATGTTGCCAAAGGTTCACCGTCCACTGCTGGTGGTCGCGTTTGGGAATGCCAGGCACTCGTGCTGGAGAACGTCAAAAACTCGATATGTTGTGGTGTTCAGTTCTGAGACTGGTCTGATGCAGCTCTCCATGCTACTCTATCTTGTACAAGCTGCTTCATCTCCCAGTACGTACTGCAGCCTACATCCTTCTGAATCTTTTTAGTGTATTCATCTCTTGGTCTCCCTGTACGATTTTTACCCTCCACGCTGCCCTCCAATACTAAGTTGGTGATCCCTTGATGCCTCAGAACATGTCCTACCAACCGATCTCTTCTTCTAGGTAAGTTGTGCCACAAATTTCTCTTCTCTCCAATTCTATTCAATACCTACTCATTAGTTATACAATCACCCATCTAATCTTCAGCATTCTTCTGTAGCACCACATTTCGAAAGCTTCTATTCTCTTCTAATCCAAACTATTTCACTTCCATACAGGTACATGGCTACACTCCATACAAATACTTTCAGAAACGACTTGCTGACACTTAAATCCATACTCGATGTTAACAAATTTCTCTTCTTCAGCAACGCTTTCCTTGCCATTGCTAGTCTACATTTTGTCATCTCTACTTCGACCATCATCAGTTATTTTGCTCCCCAAATATCAAAACTCATTTACTACTTTAAGCGCCTCATTTCCTAATCTAATACCCTCAGCATCGCCCGATTTAATTCGCCTACATTTCATTATCCGCTTTTTACTTTTGTTGATGTTCATCTTATATGCTCCTTTCAAGAAACTGTCCATTCCGTTCAACTGCTCTTCCAAGTCCTTTGCTCTCTCTGACAGAGTTACAATGTCATCGCCGAACCTTACAGTTTTTATTTCTTCTCCATGGATTTTAATACCTACTCGGAATTTTTCTTTTGTTTCCTTTACTGCTTGTTCAGTATACAGATTGAATAACATCGGGCAGAGGTTACAACCCTCACTCCCTTCCCAACCACTGTTTCCCTTTCATGTCCCTCCACTCTAACTGCATCTGGTTTCTGTACAAATTGTAAATAGCCTTTAGCTCGCTGTATTTTACCCCCCCCCCCCCTCCCCCACCTTCAGAATTTGAATGAGAGTATTCGAGTCAACATTGTCAAAAGCTTTCTCTAAGTCTACAAATGCTAGAAACTGTAGTGCTACAACGATGAAAATTAATATTACGACAATGTCAAACCTTATTTTCATGATTTAAAGAAGTATTCATGATATTAAAAATGTAATTATAATTTTATTATTTTCATTTTTGTGCTCAGTGTATCAAAGGCTTTCTAGTGCACGGAATAAATTAGCATTGTTTGTACTACGAATCCATATATGATTGTTAAGGGTTAAGCATGTAATAATTCGATGTAAGACATTTTGTTGAGTCTGAATTTTGTTCTCGTACTGGTTGGTAGAGAAGGAAAAGTTCCTTAATCGATGTGAAGGTATAAAGGCTGTAAAAAGGAGAGAGAGAAGGTAAATACAAGCTATTCAAAACAAATATCTCCAAAGTGTAACGTCTTGTGATTTCCTATAACTAAAAATTGCAAGGTCTAATCTGAGCTTGTCCTGAATAACAGCGAAGAACATTCATGTTATCATATATTTTCTTCGTTTCATCACGGTTGTGATTCGCATGTTTCTTTTTGTTACGCGACGTGTTATGAATATTATCATTACACGCGCAAAAGTGCGCACAGCTTTAATCGAACCTGCGTCTTTCGGAAACGATAACTTTTAATCAGTACATTTACGCGAATACCGTCTAAATGGCAACCGTGATCGCAAAATTGTTTCCTGGACCAAATAATTCTTATAAAATGTGTATTCTCCAAAGCGAGCAGCATTGCACTATCGCTGACTCGCAACAATCGAAAGAGTAAAAACAGTGCTTAAATAAAATTGCCACCTCTTAATAATTATTATCCCATTAAATAAATAAATAGCAATTCAGTGGCTATCCAATCAATAAACAGAGGGCAATTCAGTGGCAACCTATTGACAGGACTAGCTTATGTGTGCGTTCTAATGTGTGTTTTTTCTATTTGTTTCATGCTGTAATGAGCGGAAATCTACGACGACTCTAAGCACGATATTTTTGCTGTACCATTAGATCACAGCGGCAGCAGAACAGCAGAACGAAGCACTGCATAAGGTAGGCACATCTTCAACCTGGTGCTGTATCTTACTAAAAAATATATTTACATTTTGTGAGTGTGTCCTCTTAGGAAGCTATAGGAGTCAATTATATTTAAGTAACTACGAGAAGGATCAGTAAAATACAGTATCAAGTGTTTTCAGTAGAGGTCAACTGAACGAGATTGGAACTGAATTTTAATCAAACGAAAGTGATCATTTATAGTACTGATTCCAATCTGGTGCAGTGTAGTAATTATTTTATGTTTTGTGTGACGGAATAACTGATGCGTTGCGTGTGACGTTTTCCCGATTAGACTTGCACCCAAACATTTGCAAACATGGTGAAAACAGTGCGACGTGTACGAAAAGCTACACAGCAGGAAGTAACTGTAGAACATTCAGAGGAGGAAGGAATAACTAGTGCTGTAGAAATTGATAATTTTTTTCAGATCAGACAGAGGATATAGAAAAGGACACTAATATTGAAGTCAGTGATCCATCTGCTGTAGAACACTCAGGCAGAATACAGACGGTAGTTCAAGTGCATACTGAAGCAGAACCACAAGAAACACCAGTTACAGTCGATTTACCACCGGTAGAGCCAACACAAACATTAATGGATCCATTTTCTCTCTTAATGATGAAAATGGAACAAATGTTTAAAATACATGAACAATCACAGATACAGTGTGAACAAGAAACTGCTAAACAGCTTGCAACTGAGATTAATAATAATTTAGATAAACGTATTAGCAGAGTAGATGAACGGATTAGGACCCTGGATGAACGCATCAGTCAATTAGATGAGCGTACGCAGTTAAGCTTTTCACAGTTCTCAAAAGAGATAGATCAAAAGCTTGAAAACCGGTTAAAAGAATACGATCGTCAGCTGCGACAGCAAATAGATGCCCAGTTGTCTGCTGTACAGAACAACATTTCAAGTATGCAACAAACATACCATGACTTACCACAGAATGTAAAGCAAGTAACCCAGGATGTGGACAAATTACAACAAACACACACTTCTTTGGAAGCAGAAATACGCAACATAAGTACACGTATAGAAAACCTTACGGTTGATAATCAAAACGTAATAGAACAAAAATGTAAAGAACAAGAACAACGCGTTGTGACCACATTCAACACATGGCTAAATGACAAAGACAAACAAATTAGTACTGTTATACAGAAGGAGCTACCTGTGATGTTACGAGCAGGAACACAACTGATACATTAAAACAACACAGATTCATGAACTCCAGACTGAATTACAAAATGTGCAGAAAGTGCTTAATGAAACACGTATGCAGACATCTCATAACAGTTCACCGGAGTGTGTTGGTATCACAGAAACACACCCTGATCATTATGAAACGCCTTTAACTGAAAGTAGGGGTCAGACGCGCAATAATTTCAATCCAACACGTGGAGGAACATTCGTTTATGAACACCATACATAATCATTGGTGACTCAGGATGCTTTAGTGAAGAATTCACAGTTTCAGAAGTTTATCAGTGATATGAACGGACCCCATCCAATTGTGTTTTTCAAAGGGATCCGCGGAATAATGCCAAAAAGTTGGAACGAAAGGGAGAAAATTGTTTTTACCATTACCCATATTCAAGGTGAGCCAGCGTTGTTCGCGACACAGAAAGCTGAACAATGCAGCTCCTTCGATGAATTTGAACAAGCTTTCCTAAACAAGTATTGGTCGCGTGGGGTACAAGAACGATTAAGAAAAGTATATAGTCCTGAGCCATTTAATAGAAAAGGCGGTACTTTGCGGAAATATGTCGAAAAGTATCTGGACAAAGTGAAATATTTATCCACACCAATTCCTGAGTGCGATGTTTTAAAGATATTAAAGGAGAAGTTACTGCGTGATCTAAAGGAGAAATTGTTTCACATTCCTGAAGACAACGTGGAACATTTTCTATCTGTACTGGACTCTTTAGATTTGGTTATCGAAGAGGACAGACACCATTATGGGAATAATTCGTCGAATAATGGTAATGGTAATGGCAACGGGCGAAATCACAAGAACAGTAGTAATAGAAACACCTACTATGGGAATCAAAATCATTGGAATAGTCCGAATTATTCAGGATGGCAGAACCACAATATGAACACAAACGGACAGTACGGTAATGCACCGAATCACAATTATCATCCACAGAACAATAGTGGACAAAACAATAACGGAAACTTTTCAAAGAAACGGAAACGAGATTTTAGAGCTAGCGCCAATTACAATAATGGTAATTTTTCAAATAATCAGCAAAACATGCAACCACCACATAACTGGTCAACACAGAATTATGCACAACAGCAATGGCAGCAGCCTAGGCCACCACAATATCACAACAATCATGTACAACCCCTGTACAATACAAATATGTCAAATAACATGCAGCAGCATATGAATGCGCAGCCATGGCAAGCACCGAATGAAAATATCAAGATCATTGAGGTAAGTGAACCGCAACCATCAACCAGTACCAGTCAGTCAAACTAGATGCGACGACATTCTGCTCCCGTGTGTCAGTCGCAGGGTGTCTAGGGGGCTCTTGCATGAATGATGTTAGTAATAACGAGCAACCAAGCGTGCAGACAACCAGCTGTAGTAACAATGAGAATGTGTGTCGCATAGAATCAGCAGCGATCGGGTCGAACGACGCAAAACATGCAGTGTGTAAGAATAATTCTGTTGATGTTGCTCAGCAACGTAGTTCAACTATGCAGATGTTAAGATATAATGACGGAGTCGATATACGAGAGGAATTATGTCAAGATTTTCGGAAGAAGTGTAATTTGTTTGAACGGGAAGTTGTACAAGCAGCTATAGTTTGTGATATTTATGGTATTCAAACTACGGTGATTTTAGATATTGGAGCAGCTGTTTCTCTGCTGAATGAATCGTTCTTTCTTCACTTAAAGAAGATCAGAAAGATTCCGGTTTTTCCAGTCACTAATTGTCGAGTTACAGGAGCCATTAGTCAGAAAGCCCAACTAGTTCGGGAGCAGACACGGATTTGTATTAATTTTGGAATGGGAGCCAAAGAGTGCACCTTCCTTATCGTAAAGAATTTAGCCGTGAACTGTCTCCTCGGATTAGATATTTTGCGAGAGACGGAAACTATAATCGATCTCGCGAAGTGTGAATGCAACATGTGTTTCGGTGACTCGAGAGTCAGGTTAGACTTGGTAAAGACCAAAGAATTGCATGGCAAATATTGTCAAATTTTAAAGATAGAACCGATTCGCGCACATTTATGGCGGCTTCAAGATAGTTTCAATTGCAGTACATTCCCGGTCATGGAAGATGTGAAGGACGAGGAGAATATCCACCTTTCTGAAATAGTAGAAAAAGTACAACAATCCTCTGGTCTTGAGTCTGCAACAAAAGAAATTATTAGACACTTACTAATTATCGTAAAGTATTTTTGAAAAAACCTGGACTAATTAAAGGTTACGTGTACGACATGCAAGTTTTTCCCCATGAAATTTACTGTCACCAAACGTACTCAATACCCAGTGCGAAAAGGGAAGCAGTAACAAAAGAAATTAGACGAATGCTGGAATGGGGAATTATTGAGACCTCGTTATCACCATATAGTAACCCACTTTTACCGGTAATGAAATCCGATGGAAGCGTAAGGCTGGTTCTCGACGCTCGCCGGATTAATCAAATTATTATGCCTGTCAGGACGCGGCCTGAGAATCTAGAACTATTACAGAAGTTCAATGGGATAAAGTATGTATCAAGCCTCGACCTCCGCGCGTCATACTGGCAGGTGGTCTTAACGCCAAGATCTAGGAAATATACATCATTTATTTATACAGGAAGAAGCTATCAATTCAGAGTATTGCCATTCAGATTGAATGTCAGTGCCGGAGTCTTTATTAATGCGCTTGACACTGTCCTGTCCGGATTTCTTAGAGCAAGTTACTGTTTATGTGGACGATTTATTGATTGCTTCACCAACGTGGGACGAGCATATCAAACTAATTAACTTGGTGTTACACAAATTTGAACTTGCAAGTGTTACCGTTAACCTTAAGAAGTCCAGGTTTGGAAAGACGGAGATAAAGTTTCTAGGACATATAGTATCATCAGAAGGAATCTTCCCGGATAGTACGAAACTCGAGACTATCTGAAATTGTCCATATCCGGCCAACAAAAGACAATTAAAGGCATATATGGGTCTTGTATCCTTTTTCCGAAAGTTCGTGCCTAACCAAAGGCTTAACAGCGAACATCTATTGGGGCTTCTGAAAAAGAATGCGCCGTGGGTGTGGACTGACCAGTGTGCACATGATTTCGACACGATCATGCATTGCTTGTTAAATGCTGAAATCTTGCACCATCCAGATCTCAGTAAGGATTTTTGTATAACCTCAGATGCTTCATGTACTGGGTTAGGTGCGTGTTTATTTCAAACAGAATCAGAAGACAGACACGAGCAAATAAAAATATCTTTCGCAAGTCGTGTATTATCGGAATGCGAACGCGCATATTCCACTACAGAGCTTGAAGCATTGGCAGAGGTATGAGCGTTTCGCGAATTTCATTATTATGTTTATTGTAGACACGTCCGGGTATACTGTGATCATCAGGCTTTGAGTTTTCTGCTGACCTGTAAACTTCTCCATGCACGTTTTCCAAGACGGACATTAGCGTTGCAGGAGTAGGATTTCCAGATTATTTACATCAAAGGAAGTAATAATATTGTGGCAGATGCTTTGTCTAGGCTACCCCAAGGTTTACCTCAATTTAGTGAACTCACAGAGCAAGCATCGGAATTTAAAATGTTACTAACGGCGGACAATGTTAATCGTAAATATTTTCTAGACATGTGTAAAAATATGGCACAAAAACAGGATATAGATAATATTTGGCACGAGATCAAGGATCAACTGACGACGGATCCTAGTTCGAAATTGCATAAGTGTTACAGGTTACATCAGGATGTGTTATTCTTTAGAAGACATGAGGATTCACGAAACTGGCTAGTATGTATTCTGCAGCAATGTGAGCAAAAGTTAATAATATATACACATAATGTTTGGGGTCATTTAGGTTCAAGGAAGTGCCTGGCGAAACTAAGAATGTATTGTCATTTTAATAACATGTATAGAAAGATCCTACGGATGACGCGAGCATGTGACATTTGCCAGCGCGTAAAGCGGAGTGCTTTATCATCGTAGACATTAATGCAGTTAATTGTTCCAACTGCTTCGCGCCAACTTTTAAATATTGACATCGCTGGACCTCTGCCAACTGCCAGAGGAGGGGTCAAATACCTCGTAGCAGTGCTAGATAACTTTACTAAGTTTGTGAGGCTATTTGCTACAAAAACAGCCACGAGAACGATAATAAACCGATTGGAAAATGATTACATACCTCATTTCGGAACGCCCGAAACATTACTCTCTGACAATGCCTCAAATTTTACGAGTGTTACCAGGAAGAAATTCTTAGAGAAACATAAAACCAATTTTCATTTCGAAGTTCCACCCCCAAGATAATCCCACGGAACGTGTGTTCCGCGAGTTTAATCGCTTTGTGAGAACGTACTGCTCAGCTAAACAAACTAAGTGGGTAGAATACATAGAGCCGTTTGAAAGTGTTGTAAACTACATACCACATTTGTCGACAGGTTTTACTCCAGCAGAACTCACATTAAAAACCACAAAGAGAACAATAGTTGGGTCAACCCACTTTCAAAACTAAATACCGAACAAGAAGACTGGGAGGACAAAGTTAGACAAGCATTGGTCACACTATACGAGAATGCACAGAAACGGCAAGAATCATACAACCGGAGACTACAGAATACTCAACAATTTAACGTGGGAGATATGGTGTTAGTAAGGAATTATCCGAAGTCGTCATTATTAAAGAGAAAAATAGAGAAGTGGTTTCCGTTATATTCAGGACCATTTGTGATCTTAGGTACTCAAATAGACAGAAAGGACTATACAATCACAAAGACTTGAAAAGATATGTATCTTAAGTACAGTAGATGACCTTTTACGTGTGTCGTAATGAGGTGAAGTCAAACATCAAAGACTCAAGTACTGTGCGAGTAGGCTAAGTGACAATTATTAATTAATGGACTAGTGTATAAGTATTTCATGGACACACTGCGATGTGGCGTGTGGGAGAATAGGAACATACAACATTGGAAGCATCAGTACTGCTTGGAGGAAGAGACTCTCAGAACACCAATTAGTTGTAAGAAAATTTCAGCTCCAGTTCGACGGAGAAGAGGACGCAGAGCTGCAGCAAGGAGAAGGAGAATTGCTTCAAGATGATTCCAACCTAAGACTCTTAATCAAACATAATACAAACTTGTTGAGATTTAGTAAACTTTCAGGAACTTAAGCATGTGAAACTACGAACAGTGAACAGAACTGCATATTTCACACAACAGTAGGATATAGTGACTTTAGAAAATAAACGTTTCATTTTGTTGATTAACTATTTTGAACTCACTAGGGTGAGCAGGTTATGTTCTTTTTTTTTTTCTTTCAGACTGTGTACAGGATACACTTACAACATGTAAAGTTTACGCGAGTTACGTATAGATTTAACAAATTTTTCCACCATAAGTTAGTGCTCGAACTTGCATGAGCTATAAACCAGGTCGAACAAAATGTTTTCCATGACTGAACAGATCATTACACAGACAAACATACACAGACTTGTGTTTATCACTGCACAATTCTTTGTAAGTCCAGGAGCAACTTTTCGAGAAAAAAATCGACTTAGGATTTGCTTTAATATTGTAAATGACTACAATTATGTACTTCATTTGATATGTACAATCATTCAGCTATTTATCATTATGTAACTAGACTGTGTAAAGACATTCTTATGGGTAGCACAAGGACTTTACCTTGTCGGACTTGATAACTGTGATAAAGTGTCTACGTGGTGGAGTGAACATGTCACAGATGAACAAAGACTTCCTGTGAACATTATCCTCTGCGCGTACGAACTTTATTTCACTGGCGAAAGAGTGGAATTTAACACAAAAGTGGACGCTCAATGAGTGCATTGTGTTACCATGATTTCGTTTTCAAATTTTGTGCTACGAGTGTTTAGTAATGCCAAGCATTCAGAGTGTTGTTTGGACCACATGCGTGGACATAACATTCCAGGCAAACTAAAACTCAAGAGCAAGTGTTTTTATCGATCAGTCAGCAACAGTGGTGAGTCGTAACAGTGTTGGGAACTGCTACTGACTGTATCATTAAACCCGTTGCAGAACTGTATCAATGTTGGAACGTAATTACATGAACCCTTAATTGCAGATAGTCAGTTACGTCGGAAGGACGAATGGACTTGCATCATGATAAAGAAACTCACAAACAGTCGAACACCTCACAAACAAAAAACACATTCTTCTTGTTGAGTGAAAGAGTGCGTGAAATATGATGTAATTTAGATGTTAATTTACGGAACTGATACTGCTGTTTGAATTTCATGTGACTGTATGCTGGGATGTTGAGCACACGTGTCGGTGAGGGCAGCATACTGCAGCGACATCATCCGTCATCCCTTGCCGCACCCTGCCACACGTCATCGCAGTCCATCGCAGACTTACCTGATGGGGCGAGACATCGGTGTTGCAGTACACCAAGTCGCCAGCCGTCGTCACCAGCAGCACTATCATGAAATTGTACCTTTATTAAATGTCATACGAAGTGAATATTCAAATGTTGAAAATTAAAAAAGAGGGTATGGAAGATGTGCTCGCTCCGCCGTGGTTTCTTCCGGGGTTTTTCCCCATTGACCTTTGCCCGAATGGGGGAGAGTAACTCAAAATCCCTGAGACTTAAAAGTAAAAAAGCACATGCCTCCAAGTGAAAGAACACAGTAAACTTTAAACAGAACAGACAAGGAAAATAAGCCTGCTTGGATGTCCAGTCAAACAAGTGTGACTGTACATCCAAAGGGGGCAATGTAGTGCTACAACGATGAAAATTAATATTAAGACGATGTCAAACCTTATTTTCGTAATTTAAAGAAGCATTCATGATATTAAAAATGTAATTATAATTTTATTATTTTCATTTTTGTGCTCAGTGTATCAAAGGCTTTCTAGTGCACGGAATAAATTAGTATTGTTTGTACTACGAAACTATATATGATTGTTAAGGGTTAAGCATGTAATAATTCGATGTAAGACATTTTTTTGAGTCTGAATTTTGTTCTAGTACTGGTCGGTAGAGAAGGAAAAGTTCCTTAATCGATGTGAAGGTATAAAGGCTGTAAAAAGGAGAGAGGGTAAATACAAGTTATTCAAAACAAATATCTCCAAAGTGTAACGTCTTGTGATTTCCTATAGCTAAAAATTGCAGGGTCTAATCTGAGCCTGTCCTGAATAACAGCGAAGAACATTTATGTTATATATTTTCTTCGTTTCATCACGGTTGTGATTCGCATGTTCTTTTTGTTACGCGACGTGTTAAGAATATTTTCATTATATGCGCAAAAGTGCACACAGCTTTAATCGAACCTGCGTCTTTCGGAAACGATAACTTTTAATCAGTACAATTACGCAAATACCGTCTAAATCGCAACCGTGATCGCAAAAGTGTTTCCTGGACCAAATAATTCTTATAAAATGTCTATTCTCCAAAGCGAGCAGCATTGCACTATCGCTGACTCGCAACAAGCGGAAGAGTAAAAACAGTGCTTAAATAAAATTGCCACCTCTTAATAATTATTATCCCATTAAATAAATAAATAGCAATTCAGTGGCTATCCAATCAATAAACAGAGAGTGCAATTCAAAACGTAGGTTTGCCTTTTCTTAATCTAGCTTCTAAGATAAGTCGTAGGGTCAGTATTGCCTCACGTGTTCCAGTATTTCTACGGAATCCAAACTGATCTTCCGCGAGGTCGGCTTCTACCAGTTTTTCCATTCGTCTGTAAAGAATTCGGGTTAGTATTTTGTAGCCGTGACTCGATAACAAACAAAAAAAGTTGGCTGAAGATTCCGACACAAAAGCCAACAGCCAATGCGTCAAAAACCGGCCACGAAAGCCTCTACAATTTCTCTCGTTTTGTCTTCGCTAATACGTGAACATGGAAAATACCGAAAGATCCAGTCTGAATCATTTGCTAGAAGGCCACACGCTTCCGTAAAAGTACCGTACAGTTAGTCTCTGTGGTCGATATTTCACCATATGTGCAATTTACCGCCCTGCAACTGTCACCATTAGGCCCTGGACAGCGGGTGGCGCCGACGATGCGCTAAAGGCGGGATATGCGGGGTCACGGGGCGGCCCAGCACTGACCAGCTGTCGCGTCAGCTGCAGCCGAGGCCGCCGCTACAGAATGGGGACTGGCTGGCTTGTGGGCGAAGGTGCGCGGGCGACCTTGATGGAACACATGGGACGCGCCTCGCAGCTGCACGATCGAAATGTGGCACCGAAGACTGTCATAACGGGTATACGTCGTGAATTGCAAAAACTGTAGGAAGGAATGCAGAGCTCGCATAGGCGTTAACTTCCGTTAGTATCTCGACATTAACTCAAAAAGGAAATGGAAATGTGTGTTTGCGTCATTGGCCGGTGGGCCCCTTACGGGGATGGTCCGGCCGCTTTGGTGCAGGTCTTATTACATTCGACGCCACACTGGCGACCTGCGCGCTGGATGGGGATGAAATGTTGATGAAGACAACACCCACTCCCTGTGCGGAAAAAATCCCCGACCCAGCAGGGAATCGAACTCGTGCCCGTAGGACGGCAATCCGTCACGCTGACCACTCAGCTATCGGGCCTGTGGTAAAGAATACTGAATAACTCGTCACTCCCAATTCACGAAGATGTGAGACAGCTAGAATCATCCAGGTTGAAGTCCCGTAAACTGGCATGTAAAACGGCCATGGAATTGTCAAGCAACCATTTCGACCCCAAAGAGAGCTGGCGGAAAGAATGGACATCTTCTACTCCACACGGGATCTTGAAAGTTGAAGGTCCAACAGTAAGGCTCAATGGTTACAGTTTGCCAAGATACACTTGAAGCAGGCTTAACCGTTTCAGATGTGGTGTGGGAAGAAATGCTTCGATTCTTCATAAATGGGGTTGAGTGGGCACCCCATACTGTGACTGTGCTGACTTTCCACAAACAATGAAGCATATAGCAGTGGACTGTCCCCTCCGGGCCTTCCCTAGTGGATTCGAACCTGATTACTTCCGAAGTGGTGGATTGGATCAGTGGCTTAGATATACCGATCTCAACTATATTTTAATGTGTCTGTAGTATTGTATTTTATGTGCTATTGTGATTGTTATGTATCAAACGCTAAATAAATAAAACTCAAAAAGGAGATATCTCATAAAACTCACATTATACTGATTCTTCGCTGATACTGTGATGCTCGTCAGTTTATTTCCTCTAGAGGTGACGGGGATGATCAGAGAAGAGGAGCCCCTCCCGTAAGGAGTTACAATAGCGAACGCTAGAGCGTTATGAGTATTCTTACAGAGGGTTTGAAAATTGAAACTGACACGGCAAATATTCACGAGACCGACATGGAAATGACCCTTGTTAATGAACAGAAAGGTCTGGAAACAGTGATTTCGATGCACACATTAGTTGTTGTTACATCCCTGGGCATGCCTATCTTCGACAAGCTCTGTCCCGAGTATTTCGCTGTCTCAGTACATTTGAGCGAATGAAGAGAGCAGACGCATTTAGTGACAAGTTGAATGCTACACAAAATGAAGCTCACGATGAAGCTGAACATGTTCATCGTCAGTTCTTAGTGGAAAGATTTCCTGGTGTTTTTGCGACAACTTTTCCATAAATTTTCGACGGTGCTGAATCCGAATTTTCCAAATCACATCAAAATTACGACCCGGAATGGGCTAAAAATGTAAGAAAACACGAAAAACTGGACTTTTTCCGCAAATTCTTCTGACTGGTTTGATGCGACCCTCCACGAATTCCGCTCCACTGTCCATCTCTTCATTTCACGGTAGCTCTTGCAACGTATTGTACGTCCTGAATTATTCGCTGGATTTATTCCAATCTCTGTCTTCCTCTTTAGTTTTTATCCTCTGCCACTCCCTCTAATACAAGGGCAGTAATTCTCTGATTGCTCAGCAGATGTCCTATCATCCTGTCCCTTCTTCTTGTCAGTGTTTTACAAACATTCCTTCTATCGCCGATTTTGCACAGAACCTCATTTTTTACCACATCAGTCCGCCTAATTTCAATATTCTTTTGTAGCATCTTATCTCAAATGCATTCTCTTCTATTCAGGTTGTCCCACGGTCCATGTTTCGCTACCATACAATGCTGTGCTCCAGACGTACATTCTCAGACATTTCACCGTCAAATGGAGACCTGTGTCTAATACTAGCAGACTTCTCTTGTCCAGGAGTGCCAGTTTTGCAGGTCTAGTCTGATTTTGATGTCCTTCCTGCTCCGTCCGTCATGGCTTATTTTGCTGCCTAGGAGAATTCCTTCAGTTCATCTACTCTGTCATCACCAATTCTGAATTTTTCTCGCTATTCTCATTTTTGCCACTTCTCATTATTTTCGTTTTTCTTCCCACCCTTGAACCTTATTTTTGCTTCTGTCATTGCTCCATCAATGTATTGCACACTAGAGCATAAAAACTACACCCCTGTTTTACAACCCTTTTAACCCAAGCACTTCGTTCTTGGTCTTCCAGTGTTAATCCTATGAAGTGAAGTGTCTTGGTTTTTCTTCAGTCTTGCTTCCATTATGAACGGCGTCGTCAGAACTGCTTCTCTGGTGCCTTTACCTTTCCTAAAGCCAAACTGATCGTTGTCTAACACATCCTCAGTTTTCATTTCCATTATTCGGTATATTATTCTCATGCTTGACCTGTTAAGCTGATTGTGCGATAGTTCTCTCAGCTCTTGCAGTCTTCTGAATTGTGAGATGATATTTTTCGAAAGTCAGATGGTATGTCGCCAGACTCATTCATTCTACACACCAACGTAAATAGTCGTTGCTACTTCTCCCTATAATTTTAGAAATTCTGATGGAATGTTATCTATCCCTTCTACCACATTTGATCCAAAGCTCTCTTAAATTCTGATTCACATGGTGTGAACTGTCAAAAAATTACAGGAAACACTTGCAATGTTATATCAAAATATTACGCCACAATGTGTAAAACGGCACCAAATCGACGCTACATCGATATTTTACAAGAAATCACCAGATATAGACACACCATATGGTACATATTTACGTCAAGACGACGTAGACGCACTTGAGAGTCGAAGTCTTCCGAAACAGCTGTCGTAATAATCAATAACTGTTTGAAGCAGTGATACTGGAACTTTACTTACAAAGTCCTTTCAAGATATATATTTATTTGCAGATCCAATCATCAAGAAACTATGGTGGATGAAGCTAGAGACGCAGGAAATCATACAGAAGTTTACCAGACAGTCACTCCTCCTGCAAACCATTCGCAGGGGAAAAATTTTGTTGGTGCTGAAAGTACCCTTCATCACATTCCATAATGGGACTTAAAGGTAACAGTTGTAGATTTAAATGTTCAGAGAGGGTTGTCAGTGGGACACAGCTCAAAATACAAATCAATCGTCACTCGCTGTACACTAGGGTTGGATGCGTGTCAAGGCGATACTTTCGAAAAGACAGAGGCTGAAATGACTTTGACCAGCTATAATATATTGCAATATAACGGTGCAAAACAATTTTCATTTCCAGAATCTGGTTGCCTTGCGAGAACATTGTGTACCAATGTTTTGGGTAAAATACAAACCGATTCACCGTGTCGTGGTGGTAAGGTGTAAGACTTTGTTGATATTGGTACATTAGTTAAATGTGAATATTGTGTTGGGCGACCGACTTGCTATTTTTCGAGAGCAACGTATTTTGTGTCTGCACTAAGTTTTACTTTCTCTGTGCTTTCTACACTCTAAAAAGGACGAGTAATTATTTGCTAGCAACCAACGAATTGGAGTTAAGCAGCTGCTTGGCACCTGTAAGATACGCAACGAACCATCTCATGCAACATAAATGATGTAATGTCTCCTGTTTATTCCCTGAATCATTTTAAGCAATTCAATTGCATTTTTCACGGATTGGTTACAGCGTGGAATCTGCTCCACAGAAACAAAATATTAGCTAGTGGTATTTATCTGTTAGTTATTGATATATCAACTGAAGCCAGAGTTTAACATTGAAAAAAACAAAAGGTCATGTAGTGATGTTTTGTCAAATGTGCAAGTATTACCTCGTCTTAGGAAGCTGCAAAACACAGTGATGGATGTATTATAATATTCAGCTGGAGAAGTTCATATTAATTAATACATTAACTACAAATATTGCACTTAAATGCATCATCATCTATCAATAACGAACAATAGCAAGTATTTAGTCAACGTTAGGTATGCACTGGATATAAAGAAAAATCTGGAAAAATGGCAAAAATAATGGAACTTTTAGTGTAAAAGCTTTCTTTTCGTGTTTTGATAAACGTGATATTATGCATAGTTAATATTACAACTGTCAGTTTCCAATAATTCTCAGCAAATTTTTGTAGCTTCGTGTTCACTATGCATTACGATTAAAGTAAGGAGTGATGTTTTTCAAACAGTCAGTGCAAAGGGCTCTAAAACTCTGAGAAGCGTGGCTACCTGCCATCCCCAGTCACCAAGGCCCCCAGTGAGACGACTGTAGGCCTTGCTATGGGGTAGAAGAAGTGCTTTTCTGGTGCTTCAGAGAACATAGTCCTCATTACGGTTAGTATCTAATTACACAGGTGACACATAACTGTACTTTGTCTAGGTGCTATATAAACTGGCTTAACACTTCGTAACAAATGTTACATAGTTATACAGCAGTTGGCAGGAAGGCAAGAAATCGAGCTTGTTACATATTGTATCACAGAGCGGGAAATGCCTGGAAACTCAAGCAGGGAAGCACAAGCGAGGGAGGATGCGAGGTCTTCGGGATTATGCTTCTAAGTAGGCTGTTTATGTTTTCTCTATGTAAGTAGGCTGTTTATGTTTTCTCTATGTAAGTAGGCTGTTTATGTTTTCTCTATGTAAGTAGGCTGTTTGTTTTCTTATTGGCAACGTTACGTAGCGCTCAATATGAAAATCACTGGCTGTGCTGTGTGCAGTCTGTGGCTGCTTTGCATTGTTGTAATACTCGCCATTGTAGTGTTAGGCAGCTGGCTGTGAACAGCGCGTAGCGTTGCGCAGTTGGAGGTGAGCCGCCAGCAGTGGTGGATGTGGGGAGAGAGATGGCGGAGTTTTGTAATTTGTCATGAACTGCTATATATATTATGACTATTAAGGTAAATACATTGTTTGTTCTCTATTAATATCTTTCATTTGCTAACTATCCCTATCAGTAGTTAGTGCCTTCCATAGTTTGAATCTTTTATTTAGCTGGCAGTAGTGGCGATCGCTGTATTGCAGTAGCTTGAGCAGCGAAGATTTTTGTGAGGTAAGTGATTTGTGAAAGGTATAGTTTAATGTTAGTCAGGGCCATTCTTTTGTAGGGATTTTTGAAAGTCAGATTGCGTTGCGCTAAAAAAAAAAAATATTGTGTATCAGTTTAAGGACAGTCGTGTATAATTGTTCAAAGGGGACGTTTCATGCTACGTAACTTCTCCGCCTGCAGTTTGTAAGAGAAGAGCAACATAACACAACAAGGTAGAGCTACATCTGAATTATGCATAACAACTAAGGTGAAGTCTTGCATAGTGTGCTGTGTTTCAGTACACAACTTTACAACAGCAGTGAGTAGCTGACAGGATGCCGTAATGTGCAGAAACTGGTCATGTTAAACCCACTTCGAATAGAGTAGTCGTGGCTTAAAAATCACAGGCAGTCTCAGAAACATTTACTCTCTACAGTAGGTGTAAACACGAGAACTGATTGCATATTGGGTGAAGAAAGGGTATTACTTTACAACAAATTAATCTTATAGGAAAAACAGGGTCACAATGAAGCAGTTAGTAGTTCGTTTCTTGTCAGCGCAAGATATGACGTTTAGAGGAAGTGATGAATCGCACGGATCCCTGAAAAAAGGTAGCGACGTTTAACTCATCGATCACTTCAGTGAATACGATGAACTCCAACACCATTTAGAACATACTACCGTATCTAGAGGAGGGTCATGTCCCACAGAGAATGACTTTCGTTCTTCTGTTTCAGAAACACTCATGAAAAAAAAAAACTACTGGCCATTAAAATGCTATACCACGAATATGACGTGTTACGGACGCGAAATTTAACCGACAGGAAGAAGGTGCTGTGATATGCAAATGATTAGCTTTTCAGAGCATTCACACAAGGTTGGTGCCGGTGGCGACACCTACAATGTGCTGATATGAGGAAAGTTTTCAACCGATTTCTCATACACAAACAGCACTTGACCGGTGTTGCCTGGTGAAACGTTGTTGTGATGCCTCGTGTAAGTAGGAGAAATGCTTACCATCACGTTTCCGACTTTGATAAAGGTCGGATTGCAGCCTAACGCGATTGCGGTTTATCGTATCGCGACATTGCTTCTCGCTTTGGTCGAGATCCAATGACTGTTAGCAGAATATGGAATCGGTGGGTTTAGGAGGGTAATACGGAACCCCGTGCTGGATCCCAACGGCTTCGTATCACTAGCAGTCGCGATGACAGGTAACTAATCCACACGGCTGTAACGGATCGTGCAGCTACGTCTCGATCCGAGTCAACAGATGGGGATTTTTGCAAGACAACAACCATCTGCACGAATAATTCGACGACTTTTGCTGTAGCGTGGACTATCAGCTCGGACAGCATGGCTGCGGTTACCCTTGACGCTGCATCACAGACAGGAGCACCTGCGATGGTGTTCTCAACGACTAACCTGGCTGCACGAATGGCAAAACGTCATTTTTTCGGATGAATCCAGGTTCTGTATACAGCATCACGACAGTCGCATCCGTGTTTGGCTACATCGCAGTGAACGCACATTGGAAGCGTGTATTTGTCATAGCCATACTGGCGTATCACACGGCGTGATGGTATGGGGTGCCAATGGTTACGTCTCGGTCACCTCTTGTTCGCATTGACGGCACTTTGAACAGTGGACGTTATATTTCAGATGTGTTACAACCCGTGGCTCTACCCTTTCTTCGATCCCTGCGAAACCCTACATTTCAGCAGGATAGTGCTGTTGCAGGTCCTGTACGGGCCTTTCTGGATACAGAAAATGTTCGACTGCTGCCCTGGACTCCATATTCTCCAGATATCTCCCCAACTGAAAACGTCTGGTCAATGGTGGCCGAGCAACTGGCTCGTCACAATACGCCAGTCACTACTCTTAATGAACTGTGGTATCGTGTTGAAGCTGCGTGGGCAGCTGTACCTGTACACGCCATCCAAGCTGTGTTTGACTCAATGTCCAGGCGTATCAAGGCCGTTATTACGGCCAGAGGTGGTTGTTCTTGGTACTGATTTCTCAGGATCTATGCACCCAAATTGCGAGAAAATGTAATCACATGTCAGTTCTAGTATATTTGTCCAATGAATATCCGTTTATAATCTGCAATTCTTCTTGGTGTAGCAATTTTAATGGTCAGTAGTGTAAGAAATGGGATCAGTTATTCTGGACGGACCAACTAATGTGAATAAATTCTCGCAGGTATTAGTATTTCGCCACACAGTTGACTGCGAAGTCAATGATAGGTTATTAAAATTCATGAACAACAAATTGCTCAGAATTATGATGGAGTTGCAGTTATGGCTGGTCACATAATTGTTATTGCAGGCTCGTGTGTGAAACACGTATCCTATTGCATTGTTCAGTGCGCCTCCTAACTGAGATGTAGCGAGGCTGATTGCCATGTGAAGACACGTTCGATTCTCAGCACTGCCGTGGATGTTTCTTCCGTGGGAGGATTTGAATGGAGTGAAATCAGACTCCTGAAGCCAATTAAGGAACTACTTGACCGAGTAGTAGCTGATCCAGGTCCCGAAAACTGACAACGGCCGGAAGAGCTGTGGGCTGACCAAAAATCTCTCTATAGGGTATCGAGTGACGCCACTGACGGAGGATGACACGGCGGCCGGTCGGTGTTTCCAGAGCCTATGGACGGCGTTTACGTTTGCTGGCGTGTTCATTCACTGCTTCACTCACCAACTGAATTCAGTGCTATCGCTAGCCAGGTCAAAGATTAAACAATGCAGAATTTTTTTTCCTTGCTTTGAATGATTTCTCCACTCTTTTTCCAAGGCATTGAGAAGAACGAGGGCTTTAGATTAAGCAAAGAAACGATTCCGATACAGTACAGTTCTGCCTCTTGTTTTGTAAAAAGTGTACATGAATACTTTTTGAGAAGGTAACAGATCCAGCTGGACGTGGGTCGAAGGAATTGCTCCTGGATATAAAATGACGAAGCAAGGTGTTAGGTTTATTTTCTTTTTGCATAATTTTGCGGGTATTATCCCTGTCAAATTAATCGATATATTGCAAGTCATAGCTTCTGTGGTGTCACCGCCAGACACCACATTTGGTGGTGGTAGCCTTTAAATCGGCCGCGGTCCGTTTTTTATACGTCGGACCCGCGTGTCGCCACTATCAGTGATTGCAGACCGAGCGCCGCCACACGGCAGGTCTAGTCTAGAGAGACTCCCTAGCACTCGACCCAGTTGTACAGCCGACTTTGCTAGCGATGGTTCACTGTCTACATACGCTCTCATTTGCAGAGACGACAGTTTAGCATAGCCTTCAGCTACGTCATTTGCTACGACCTAGCAAGGCGCCATGTTCAGTTACTGTAATTACTATCTTCAAGAATGTATTCTGAACAGATAATATTGTGACTCATGTACCGTCAAGAGCGACGTTCATCATTAATGGATTAAAGTTAAGTATCAAATTAATTACGTCCGCTTTCCGAATTCTCATTCCTTGTCATGTTCGAGACCTCACGTCAGTATAGTTCTTCCCTCCTGACGCCAGCCTGCGTGAACTAAAACGAGTGCATTTCGGCCTCCGCTCGTAACACTGTGTTGGCTCTTCTGCTAACACAAAAGCTTCCTACGTTGGCTACTATCTAATAAAAAGTTACATGAATGCGTGGTGTCGGTTCTTTCGGATATGTCCTAAAGATCAGACACCACGCATTCATATAAATGATTTACTTAGCTGGACAATACACCCACCTTCTTCAGTGGGTATGCTCAAGTATGTCCGACCTTCCTGCGGTAATCTCAGAGTAGCGAGCATGCAGGAAGTGGACAGGGACTGCGAATAGGTGGCACTCGATGGGCATGTGGGTCGGCCGTGAGGCGTTCTGAGATAGTCGGCGCAGTTTCGATAACGCTGTGTCTCGGTTGGCGCAGGGGTTAACGCACCTGCCTAGTAAGCAGGAGATAACGGGTTCGAGTCCCCGTCTGGTACATACTTTCACTCGTTGCCGCTGATTCCGCATAATGTCTCGATGCAGCTGATATCAGTAATCCCTTCCCAGCCTTTTCCTTACTCCCCATCGCTAGCTTCAATGTACTTGTAATAAAGAGTGATGAATTTGGAGAAATATTTTAAATCGAATGTCACGGATATGACAGAATTACCGTAATTCATGGCCAACGGATGAACCAATAACTAAACGTCCTAGATATGATGCTGCAGTCAATTTGGAAAGAAACTTGAGAAGAATTTACTGGAAATTGTGGTCACAGCGATGGAGCAATGGGAACTGGGCCACACTTTGTTTGCATTGGTTTCTGACCCACATTCTTTACATTTGTGACGTAACAAATCGCGCCCCATTTAAGTGGCGTCATCAAGATGGCGAATGGTGGGATCTTTTAAGGTCAAAGATGACAGATGCATGAAATTTTTAAAAAATGCAAAATATTATTGGCAGGAAATATTTTCATCCAATCACAGGGCTCAAAAGAATGGAAGACGCTGTTAGTGGGAAATTTTTAAACGAAACAGCCAGTCACACCACATAAAAATTCAAGATGATGGTGGCAGGAAAAATTTTCATTGAAATGAAACACGCAATGACAGAGCATAGCATATGTTGTGCCAAAGCCCACATGTTCGAAAGTATCCAATTATTCTACAGCATTTCCACGGAGTTCATTTGAATTGGAATTCCATATTCAAAAAGAACCGATGATTTGTCAAAAAGTTACATAACCCCCTTCTCCACTACATATGTCAGAATTTTGCGAATGTTCAAGTAATTGTCTGTAACAGTATTTCAAGCGTCAAAAAATAAAAAAAAAATCTTTAAGCACCTAAAGTTCTGAATCGTCAGTAAAATTTGTCTCTATTTGCTTTATTCCCCACTAAAAATGCTTATGTCAAATGCTGCAGATATCATCTCATATTTGTATTATTTACCAAAAACGGTGTAAGCACCTAAAGTTCTGCCCCATTACTGTATTGCACCATCATCAGCAAAAGCAACAAGAATTGCATTGTGGTGTATCTGACAACGTCCCCAAGTTTAAAAACAAGTGAGTACCTAAGATTTTGCCTCCTAAATAAATATATTAGTTTTCACACAATAAATCACATTTAACGTTTTATACCTTTTACACACACACACACACACACACACACACACACACACACACACACACACACACACACACACACACACTCACACTAAAACCCCATTTAACTTCGTCTTGTAGCACAAATCGTTTGACATCTTGTGCTGTCCTACAGTCGAAATATACGAATTTAATACATATTCTTATTCATCTTCAACACATTTTAGAATACCATTTGTAGCAAACACTAGATTGTTACACTCCTTCAACAGACCATGTTGTGATGGCTGTCTCTGTCTTAATGAAATCGAATTCACACGGAATTGTGGGCAATCGCATCTTGAAATATCCTGTACCCTGAAAGGGTTTTACAGGCCCAACGAGAGGGGGCGGGGGTGGGCGGGTATCCCTGGTACCGGAACCTCCTGGGGAGGAGGGTTCAAGCCTCTCAAGGTTTTGGATTCTATGGGGTGCTAAGTAGGCAGAAGGACTTTGTATCACATAATAAATAAAAGAATATTACCCCAGCACCAGCATAACCAACCCACCTCTTCCTTTTCACTTCAATTATCTAGTTTTATGAATCATACAGGCCAACAAGATGCAACTCTTTTTTGTTTTTAATCTTGAATGCACAATATTTTCTTCGCGCATCGTGAAGTGAAACCACCTCGTGAGAGGACTGAAAATGGGATTCCTTGGAATGTTGGAAATCCTACCAAAATATTTCTCCAAGAAACGTACGTGGCAACAGCTGTGAAACGTCGTTATAATATGGTTGGTTTGCTGACAACAATCAAAGATACGGCCCTTCTGACCCCATTAGAAGGTGATTTACGCGTAAAACGAGCACCGGTATACAGAAACTATTTTGTATTAAAGAATAAACACAAAATAAAATATTGCTATTTGTATATAGATGTCAGGGAAGAATGGTAAACTAAAGGAATGAAGTGACATTGTCCCTGCGCGGCTCAGGAAGAACAAAGTGATATTATTCTAACACGTGAACTCTCACGTTATTTGATGCCATGTCAGTTCTTGGTCGAAGAGGCTTCAGAGGTTCACCTCAGAAAATTGGAGATCCAAACAATAGAAATTCCCTCGAAATGTAAGAATGTCTTGAGTCATTATGATCCAGTTCTTGCAAAACACATTACTGTGATCCGAGACCTACAAGAAGCTGGAAAAACATTTACAAGTACCTTATCCGTCAAGTGACAGAATGAATTTATTTATAGCTGTGCCCATCGTGTCAAGAGTGCCATCTTGGAACCGAGATAAAATGAGAAGCATTACTGAATTATTGTTGAGGCAACTCCTGATTTAAATCATGCTGAACAAAAAACATTCATCTCGCGTTATATTTACTTCTAGAAAGACAGCGGTAAATATGAAGTAAATGAACAGTTTTTGGAATTCGTGGACTGTAGTCAGTGACACGATTACCTTAATGGAAGTAATATTACAGGGTCTTATAAAGGAGCTCAGATATATTTTCTTCAGTGAGATCCTCTTGCAAAATTTTTCTGTGTGCTTGTCATAGCCTTATGTGGAGTACACGCAGTTGGACCTATCACAGAGCAGATACTGTTTTCGGAATGATTCAGCTTTTTTACAGCCTGTTGAGTAGCGGTCCACAACGATGTGAAATTGTGAAACAATGTGTTGGAAGTTCTTTATATTCTGTGCCTGATATATAGTGGGGTGCTTGGATTGACACTGCAATACCAATTGCAGCTCACGTGGATAAGATTGCCATTGCTGTTGAAACTCTTAAGTAACTAAAATTTGTCAACTGAAACGTTCTGTGGTACAGGATGTTTTGGATTATGTGAGATCATTCAAGCGTTTAATCATGGCATCAGTTTAGCTGAAGTTTTTGGTACCAATTGACTACAGAAAGAAATTACTTCAAGTTAGAAATACTACCACTGATTTTGAGATAAGTTAGTTTGAAAGCGTATTAAATGATTTACAATATCTTCGTGAAAATTGTGACGCCGTCCTCCCATAATATAAAGCTGTAACCAGTGCAATTAATATCGATCCCGAATTTCCGGAGGTGCGCCCTAAGAAGAGGAAATCAGAATTGAAGTGATGGGTGTAAAATCTGAATATTTATTCACGTTAAATGTATTTTGCGCCGTTATTGACGAACTAGTATATAACCTGGGAACACCACATGAAAGAGTGAAGGCTTTAGATGAATCATTTGGGATTCATGGAAATACTGCAAGATGACTGAAAAACAGGTCGCTGAGGCATGTAAGTTATAGATATCATAATGACGTCACAACGGATTTAGAAGAACAAATTAAACATTTGAAAACAATTCATACTTCAGACTTTGAATACATTATTTTGTAACCATTGGAACAATTGAATAAGATGCACAAGCTTAACAATTTAAGCTTGTTTCCAAATGTATGTGTAGCTATGCGCATCTTTCACACTCTTTTGGTGAGCGTAGCTGAAGCAGAAAGGTTCGCGTTGAAAAAGTTTTCTCAGATCGACTACGCATCAACAACGTCTCATAGATTTGGCAACTAGACTTGATGCTGTGATGCAAATATTTCCTGAATGAAAGGCTCGAAAAGCACCATTGACAGTGTTGTTTCATGACTCATGGTGGTTTACGTGCGAGCACACTGTTGTCTCTTTACTGAAACGTGTGGATACATCAGGGTAGGAGTCGGCACAGAACACCATATCCTAGTGTTAGTGACACCAGACATTTCGTTAACGTACAAATCAGTATAATACTCAGCCTTTTGCTCTAAAGTGAGGTAAAAGTAAATTAAACCAATCCCAAAAATAAAATTAATTTGAGTGCACATGCGTGTTGCAGTAATTGATTATTGAGTAGCATCTCAAGTCGAGCTTACAGGTTTTTCAGGCATATCAGTTTTCTCATATACAGTGTAGGTCATGGTTGAGCTGTGGTGGCCTCGAGTTTCTGTTAATTGTCTTCGTCACTAATTTTCAAACCAATTCCTTACTGTTCGTTCAGACCCAACGAAATAGTCGTGGCACTAGTACTCTTTCTCGATATACGAATATTTAATCTTAGCACACTCGTTAATGGTACGTCTGCCAGATGAGTTAGTTCTTTCAAAGCCGCAGTGGGAAACTGCAGACATGGTTTACGTGAATTTTTTCTGCGTTTCGATTCATGTTGATAGTGATAGAACATTATAGAAGGTGATCACAATCGTCACTACTAATTTCTTGAAATAATAGAGTGCTTGAAATTAAACGTTTTTCTTAATAAAGCAATGTCCAGTAATGTGTCATTTCGAACTAGCACTGAGATATGGGTATGTTGTAATAGAAGTGCTGGAATTACTTCATTGCAAAACAAGAATGAATTTTAGAGCATGATCTTAGGAAGGCCACATGATGCAGATGTGATACTAACTGGTTTCTTTCTATGAAGATATTACTATTAAATACAACAAAAATTGTAAATAGATTCATAGATGTTATTTAAATTTGTACCTACCGCAGTCTACTCTAATTCTGATGGAAAATGTTTGTGTAATCAGAAATATGTGCTCGGAAAGACAATAGGTACCGCAAGCAGCAAATTTAATTTTCAGTGTCAGTTCTGCAATTAGGAAATCTGTCTTTCTCCACTTTTGTAGAGAAACCATGTTATGTATTTTAATCGAAACAAAGTAAACAAGTCTTTATAGAAAATGTTCTGTGACCTACAGAAACAAACTAACTTCAGTAGTTCATCGTTTCTGTGGTAAGAATAACAGCTGAAGCAAACAAATTAAAACTTTGAGTGACGAACAGTGGCTTTTGAGTAGAGCTTTCTGACTGTCACTGTCTGTCACTGACCATCAGTATTTCCTCTCTCTTTAGCTGCCACTGCTGTTGCCTTTTATATCTCTTTCTCTTTCACTGCCACTTTCTCTCTCTCACCACCAGCGTCTCCTTTCTCTTTCTCTTCCACTGGCACAGCCTCCTCTGTCTTTCTCCGTAACTGTCTCTCTATTATTCTCTTTCAACTAAAAAAATGCTCAAATACGTTCGCATGTCAACATTTTGGGTGAGAAAGGCGCTATGAGGATTGAGGTAGGTGGATCTCCACATTTCTATCAGTCTTTTAAAGACGAGCATATTCGCATTTATGAGCTCCAGCAGGAGTATATTTCCACTGGGTCCCTTCTTTTACCTACTACAGCAGCATACGCCGCTTATATAAAACGAATCCTACAGGCCAGTGAAATTCTTACTATTTATATACTTAGACACATTTCTGTACTTTGACACGTATAAACTACAAATACACTGTAGAGTCAAAGAAACTGGCAAACCTGCCTCATATCTTGTGCGGACCACGCGATAGGAAGTGCGGCACGGACTCGACTAATGTTTGAACTAGCGCTGGAGGGAATTGATGCCAAGAATCCTGCAGGGCTGTCCATAAATCCGTAAGGGTACACCTACATCTACATACATACTCCGCAATCCACCATACTGTGCGTGGCGGAGGGTACCTCGTACCACAACTAGCATCTTCTCTCCCTGTTCCACTCCCAAACAGAACGAGGGAAAAATGACTGCCTATATGCCTCTGTACGACTCCTAATCTCTCTTACCTTATCTTTGTGGTCTTTCCGCGAAATATAAGTTGGCGGCAGTAAAATTGTACTGCAGTCAGCCTCAAATTCTGGTTCTCTAAATTTCCTCAGTAGCGATTCACGAAAAAAACGCCTACTTTTCTCCAGAGACTCCCACCCCAGTTCCTGAAGCATTTCCGAAACACCCGCGTGATGTCAAACCTACTAGTAACAAATCTAGCAGCCCGCCTCTGAATTGCTTCTACGTTCTCCTTCAATCCGACAATGATAGGGATCCCAAACACTCGAGCAGTACTCAAGAATAGGTCGTATTAGAGTTTTATAAGCGGTCTCCTTCAGATGAACCACGTCTTCCCAAAATTCGACCAATGAACCGAAGACGACTATCCGCCCTTCCCCACAACTGCCATTACATGCTTCTTCATATCGCTCTGCAATGTTACGCCCAAATATTTAATCGACGTGACTGTGTCAAGCGCTACACTACTAATGGAGTATTCAAACATTACGGGATTCTTTTCCCTATTCATCTGCATTAATATACATTTATCTATTTTTAGTGTTTGCTGCCATTCTTTACACCAACCACAAATCCTGTCCAAGTAATCTTGAATCCTCCTACAGTCACTCAACGACGACACCTTCCCGTACACCACAGCATCATCAGCAAACAGCCGCACATTGCTATCCACTCTATCCAAAAGATCATTTATGTAGACAGAAAACAACAGCGGACCTACCACACTTCCCTGGGGCACTCCAGATGATACCCTCACCTCCGATGGACACTCACCATCGAGGACAACGTACTGGGTTCTATTACTTAAGAAGTCTTCGAGCCACTCACATATATGGGAACCAATCCCATACCGGAAGTAAATGAAGTCGATTCATTTGCTAAGTGGGATGCTAACAACTGCTTATATGCTCCTTCTAGTAAGAATACTCTCCTAGCCTTCTTGACCGACTTTTTAACTTTCTTAACCATAGTCGTAATGACAACATCATGATCACTAATCCCTGTCTCAACAATGACACCGTCTGAGGTCTGGTCTGTTCGTGGCTACCAGATCTAAAATATTTCCATTACGCGTTGGCTGTCGATATAGCTGCTCAAGACAGTTTTCGGATAATGTGTTCAAAAGTAATTCACACTACGGCTTGTCTGTACCACGTGTAATGAGTGCATAGACATCCCAGTCTATACTAGGTAGGTTGAAGTCGCCTCCGACTAATATAGCATGATCCGGGTACTTCTGCAATACCGACTGTAGACTCCCTTTGAATGATTCTACAACTGTCACAGTGGAACCTGGTGGCCGGTAATAACACCCAACAATTAACTTTATTTCTCCTAGCTCTGTTAGACGTGTCCAGATAACTTCACAATCACACTCTACTTCGACCTCAGTAGACACAATATTTGTGTCAACTGCAATGAAGACACCACCTCCTACGGTGTCTAATCTGTCTTTCCGATACACGTTCCAACCATCACTAAATATTTCAGAACTTCCCATATCAGGGTTCAGCCAGGTCTCAGAGTACGAGGGGGTGGAGATATCTTCTGTATAGCTCGTTCCAAGGCATCCCAGATATGCTCAATAATTATCATGTCTGGGGAGCTTGGTGGGCAGTGGAAGTGTTTAAATTCAGAAGAGTGTTCCTGGAGCCTCTCTGTATCAATTCCGGACGTGTGTGATGAATTGCCCACGTCCGTCGGATTGCACAATGGACATGAATGGATGCAGACAATCAGACAGGATGCTTACGTACGTGTCACCTGTCAGATTCGTATCTAGACGTATCAGGACTCCCATATCACTCAAGCTGCACAAGTCCCACACCATTACAGACCTTCCATCAGCTTGAACAGTCCCCTCCTGACATGCATAGTCCACGGCTTCAAGACATTGTCTCCATACCCTTTCACGTCCGTGCGCTCGATACAATTTGAAACGAGACTCGTCCAACCGGGCAACATCTTTCCAGTCATCAAGAGTCCAATGTCGCAGTTGACAGATCCAGGCAAGGCGTAAGGCTTTGTGTTATGCAGTCATCAAGCGTGCATGAGTAGGCCTTCGGCTCAGAAAGCCCATACCTCGTAATGTTTTGTTGAATGGTTCGCACGCTGACACTTGTTGATGGCCCAGCATTGAAATCTGCAGCCGTCTGCGGAAGGGTTGCACATCTGTTACGTTGAACGATTCTCTTCAGTAGTTGTTGGTCCTCTTCTTGCAGAAGCTTTTTCCGGCCACAGAGATGTCGGAGATTTGATGTTTTACCAGATTCATTATTCACGCTACACTCGTGGAATGGTCGTACGGGAAAATCCCCACTTCATCGCTACCATGGAGATGCTGTGTCCCACCGCTCGTGCGCCAACTACAACACCACGTTCAACCTTATTTAAATCTTGGTAACCTGCCATTGTCGCAGCACTAACCGATCTAAAAAATGCGCCACGCACTTGTTGTCTTGTATAGGTGTTGCCGACCGCCGTATCCTGCTTGTTCACATATATCTGTATTTGAATACGCATGCCTATACTAGTTTCTTTGCCGCTTCGTTTGCGTTACGTTTTGTCTCAATACTTTGCTCACTTATTTCAATTAACCGAAAACGCCCTGTTTACGTTTCGTAACATAAACGAGTGAAAATGTTATGAGAAATATTTTACTTAATTTGTAGTCTTTCCGCTTTTGCATAATTTTTGGCAGTATTATAGGTTATTTTCAGGCACGTTTAAGTTAAGAACCTTTTAGATCATTTTTTGTTATGCGGTACCACTTTGGGCATATTTGTATGGGCTTAAAATGCTTATTATACAGAGACAGCGTGTCATAAAATTTTATTGGTGAAAAAATTCTGACTAAAAAAAAGTTTGGTGACCTCATAACCTTTGCAATGACTCGAACTCTTGCCATGTGTTCACTACGTCAGTTAAAAGTACGTTTACACCTCAGACCGGATGTTTCACTGCATAAGTACGACAGCATTGAACCTCTGAATATTGTTAACTGATATTGATATTAAAAGAGAAATTTCGAAGTCCCCCACAATATCATCTTAAGAGCATGCAAAAGTTCTACGATCTGCGACGAAAAGAAATTATATTGCGGCCATCCCCACAGTTGGTACTTTTGGTGTTCGGATATCTTAGTTTTTCGGGTGTATCTTGATAAACTATCTATATTTTCGAAAACGGCAAAATGTCGTTTCTAGAAGAATGCCTAAAAATGTACAGTTCCAATTTCAGCCATATGCTGAGGTTAACTATTTAGATAATTGTGATCTACGGTGCAGAATCAGGTAAAAACCGATTTTTGTGGTTTTCTGTGTTAAATGGACCTCTGGATGTCAGTAACGGATAACAACATCGAAAAAAACGTTTCAAAGTTCCCAGGGTATATCACCTTAAGAATATATGGTAAAATCTTCGACGATCTATCGTGAAAAGAAATTATAAAAGTTGGCATCCCAACAAATAGTACTTTTCCCAGCAATAGTGGTTTTGTGGGGATTTTGGGAATATTCTCAGGAATCACCCATGAACAAATAGTGCTTTTGGAAGACACCTAAGGTCTACCTTACCCACACCTAATGGTCCATTTCCTTGAGCTGGAGAAAATATGTAGTGTTTAAATTTTTACCGTGCAGTGAAGGATAGATACAGATGCCAGTTCTTTCTATAGGTATACAGTTAATAGGTAGGCCGAGGGATATCCAAAACAGTTGACCCCTTTGTGATCAATAGAATCCAGATATAAAAACAGTGAAAAATCGTGTTTTCGCTCGAGGCTTTTTAGAACACAGTGCTCGGAACGATAGCGTTTTTGTAGATGCGTTTTAACAATAAATTATATATATTATATATTTCATTCCAATTAATATTTTTGGTGGATCTTCAGTATTTCTCTAACTGCATTATGTTTAAATCATGTCAAACTTCCTTTAAAATAACGATGAAATTAGGTAGCTATGTTTGGAGATGAGGGGCAGTCACAGATGTTGCACCAGGTCCAGTCATGGCTCTCAGCGGTCCTGGTTTACACATGATCAGCTAGAGCACAGGTGGGAAACTAGCGAGCCGCAAGCAAGCTGTAAGCGGTCCGCAGTTGATTTCAATGCGGTTCACAGAAGAAATTCATAGGGGGGTGAGGGCGGAGAGAGAAAGAGAGAGAGAGAGAGAGTTAAGGGCCTCTGACGTGTTCATTGTTTTTGTCAATATGTTAATATAATGACTGTCTGAGAACAATAGTGTTGTCGTATTGTTAATACTAGAAATATTGACGACCAGTATTGATGCTGACCAAAATACACTCAGTATTACCAGTGCATATCGTGCATGTGAGGGCGAGTATTATCGGTTCGACAATTCGCCTTTCTGTTTTTAGCATTTTTCCAGGTAGCCGTCTGTATAATACAACTGATATGTGCTACGTTCGAGTGATTTAATCTTCAACTATTTAAAATTAAGAAAGATGTCATGGCTTAAATTATTTAATGTTGCAGAAACAACTCTTGCCAAGCGATCAGTAGGGGCAAATTAGTTTTGGACAAATTTTTAGAAAGTGCTTATTGGTAGTGGTGGTGGTGGTGGTGGTGAGTGTTTAACGTCCCGTCGACAACGAGGTCATTAGAGACGGAGCGCAAGCTCGAGTTAGGGAAGGATGGGGAAGGAAATCGGCCGTGCCCTTTCAATGGAACCATCCCGGCATTTGCCTGAAACGATTTAGGGAAATCACGGAAAACCTAAATCAGGATGGCTGGAGAGGGGATTGTACCGTCGTCCTCCCGAATGCGAGTCCAGTGTGCTAACCACTGCGCCACCTCGCTCGGTTATTGGTAGTGTTTATGGCTACTAACACAGTCGAATCACACGCCTGTGGCCAATGGCCACGTTTCACCTAACTGCCTGTCGACTAGGATTGTCTGCGTCATTGCCATATTTTGTTTCTGTATTCCTTCTTGTATTAACATAATTAAATAATTATTGTGCACTGTGGATGTATTAGAACACTGCAACTGTTGCAATCGAAAGCGATTTGTAATGGATTAGCTGCATAGGCGTTTGTTTTTGCATGATGACTTTTCAGTAGGAATATAATGGGCATTGACCTTGATCCTGGCCAACATCATCAAAAAAATGGTTCAAATGGCTCTGAGCACTATGGGACTCAACATCTTAGGTCATAAGTCCCCTACAACTTAGAACTACTTAAACCTAACTAACCTAAGGACATCACACACACCCATGCCCGAGGCAGGATTCGAACCTGCGACCGTAGTAGCCTCGCGGTTCCGGACTGCAGCGCCAGAACCGCACGGCCACCGCGGCCGGCCCAACATAATCGTATAGGTACTAAACAATAGATGTCTTTCCGTCGGCTACCTAATTTCAGCTACTTTTCCGGGTCATCCAACTACCCACTCTGCACATCCGATATACCTATACATAGATCATGGTAAATAGGGAATATCTTGGGATTTACTACATATACAGTTATACACAGAATACAGACCTTTCTTTATGTTAGCTTGGTTTATTTAATTTTTAACTTGGCTTTTAAATCTACAATGGAATGTTCTAATACTTTCTCCACTCAGTATTCTACGGGTATATAGAAGGCATGTTATTCAATTCCAATATATATCTTCCTCCCTCCCACGGACACATTGCACACAAAATAGCACAATTCGTCAGTGAGTTTTCAGTCGGATTGCAAGTATAACCACATTTGTACTGTGTGACTAGATGATCACATGACCGCAGGTGCTGCCATTTTGGACCGGTGGCATTGTTGGCGGGAAAGTTCGGCCGCTGAGGTGCAAGTCATTTTGGGTGACGCCACACTGGGCAACTTGCGTGTCGGTGATGATGAATGATGACGAGGATAGCACAACACCCAGTCCACGAGCGGAGAAAATCTCCAAACCGGCCAGGAATCGAACCCGGGCCCGCCGCATGGTAGACAGAAGCATTACCACTCAGCTAAGCAGGCGGCCAGTCTTCTGTGGTAGCTGAAAGTGTCAACATGGATTCCTCCAAATTACTAAACGTCACTCAGCTATTCAAATGGTTGGAAAAGGGGGGGGGGGGAGACCAACTGATGAACGCTTTGGTTTGTGATTATTACTGGAGAACCCGACAATCTTGTTACTGATATCGGTAGTATAAATTACTTCGAAAATAATACTGTGGTTGTCAAGACCTGTGGCCAAGCAGACTATCAGGAGCACTCACAGAAAAACAGCCTGTAATGTTAAGGAAGGACGTTTGTAGATCATTTAACTATTGTCTACGTAGTAAAATCTCCAAGTTCACCATTGCGAGACATGGTGTCAAACTGGAGCTACTTTCTCTCCTACACGGGAACGACAGTGTGTCAGCAAGAGGAGTACTTAAAAAAATCGGCAAGGAAACATCGGAAACCATTCCGAGGAAATATAAACGTTCTGTGGCTATACCATATAAAGTGGAATTATCTGACGTTAAATTTGATGTTCTAATGGAAGAGCAGCCTCGAATATTGCAATAGACGAGTAAAATCTTTTAGATTTAGACATAAAGCGAGACTTTGCCGGAATGTTTAATAAAATTAAGATGTGCAACTACTTAGTATCGAATCACAACTTCTACATGGGACGAGACAGCCAGGAAAGCATCAATGTGATTGTGGACAACGGTAAGGCAGTTTGAATAGACTGGTTAACGTGGGTGGATGGAGTGTAATCGTAGCGTAATAATATATAATAAATTTGTATGTCAAACCACAAGCCCAGGCGTGAACAAAGTTATCGGTAACCACCTTATAGATTTTGTAAAGTGTTCATAAATGCTACTATGTCCTCTTTGGATAAAGAACATGGGTACCAGACTGGAGGCTACAATATACAACTACAGACCGGATCGCGTGTTTGGCCCTGTGCAAGACTGTTTAACTGATTTCAACTCTAACAAACGGTATTTAAAGTTGCTCTATAGCACTCTTTGCCAACGACATACATTTGGAACCAATTAAGTGATACTTACGTAAGAGCTGCTGTGTAGTGTGTAACAACGTTCTGCAGTTTGTCTACCGGTGTTATAAGAATACTCGAAAATTGACTTGTGTGCAAATAAACCTCCCAGACTCTCAAGGCCGAGGAAAGCTTATAAATTATGTTCCGTCTGCAATCAGTTCTTATTATCTCTCTGTAGCACTAACCCCAACAAAGACGGCAGAAGTATTACACGGATATCGCCGTATTAGGACAGGTTCCCTCGAACCATGTTATTCTACAAGTGCAAAGAAAAAGAGTAAATGTATTACACAGACTTTAGTAGTCATTCCCCACTAAAGACATTAAGGCTTTAAGTGCAGTTAATGAGGCATCTGTATGAAAAAGTAAACTGGAAATAAAGTGAATTTACTCTCAGAGACGCGTGTTTCCAGGCAAAATTTTCTGGTGTGTCATGTGGGGAAGGGGTGCCGTCCATGATGGTTCGTTACTCTATAAGACATTAACATCATGGACGCTAGAGTTTTGACTCTGTGTGTTAGGAACACTGCTGGCCTGCGACCTAAACCAAGTCAGTGAGTCACCAACGGCTGCTCATGTCTGAGCTAGAACTTCTTCCTGTATTTCAAAATTTTCTGCAGCTCTTACAATCAAGAAGTCTTAAGCAACAGCCTGTTAACATTTTTCAAATCTTCTGCAGTCCATTTAACTTCGTCTGTCTTATATATTTGCGAGCAATACGTTTTCTATATATATATATATATATATATATATATATATAGAAAACGTATTGCTCGCAAATATATATATATATATATATATATATATATATATATATATATATTAAGGATTGTAAGTATAGCATTCCTAAAATTTTTAAATTCAAAATTATATAATTGTGTTATACATATGTATATAACTGTGTTAAAATTCAAAAATTTTAAAAATGCTCTACTTACAATCCTTAATAAATAACTATGTGATACAAAAGTGAGACTTAACTAGATGCTATGAATTATTACTGTATCAGTAGAAGCAGTGGAACAGGCAATTTATGGTGGCTTGAACTGTGGCTTTACTTACAACAAACACTCAATGGACTCATTGTCTCAAGAATACTTCGTGTAACGTCCAACTGTCTTTGCAATGAAAATTCTTCCTACTTCCGACCAGTTTTTGAATTAGGTTTCGTGGACAACGAGTATTAAGTATGAACACCCACACATCTTCTAATCCCTCACCTTGTGTGACGACCAACTTATAATATTGGCGCTATAATTCTGCTTACATCTTCCTATACGTCAAGTTCTCCTTCGAAACTGAGTAGAATCTCTTACCAGTTGTTCGATACGTGAAATGCCTGACAATAATTAAGTGAAATGTTCCCAAATCATTCGTATTTGCGAAGTGCACCTTCTGTGGATGTCTTTCAACTGATGAAATGTTCTCATACGCAACTTCCCATTCTGTAGTATAGACTTCCACTTCATTAGTTTCGAGAGCCAACGTAAACTTGAAGGAATAATCGATACTTGTCAAAGTTTCTGTTTAGGACATATTATTTCATTTCCATGTGAATTATTGCCTACCGCTTTCAAACTAACAAGAAATCTAATCGTTCTTCCACTTCATCCAGGCTATTTCTATGGACGCAGTTGAAATCTGCCAGAAATTTATTGGATAACATCTTCCAATGATATTTAGTGTATCTTTTATCAATAAACTGTACTCAATGCAAAAAGTTTTCGATGGTGTTGAGCCACAGTCGTAAAGTATTTTTTAAAAGAATACACTGCCAATTGGCTGTATATTTCTGTATGTTTCCTGTATACAACCTAGATTTTTTCTTTCACGCCATTATACATACCATGTTTAGCAAATGTGTTGAATTGTCACCCTGACAGTACACAGCAAGTTGATGTTAATAATCTAAGAACATTGTACTCGATAATGGCGTGAAAGTCGAAATCTAGACTGCACACAGGAAATGTCAGAAGTATACGGTAAAATGACGGCGTATTCTTTCAAAAAACGTTGTTGTTGTTGTTGTAGTCTTCAGTCCTGAGACTGGTTTGATGCAGCTCTCCACGCTACTCTATCCTGGGCAAGCTTCTTCATCTCCCAGTACCTACTGCAACCCACATCCTTCTGAATCTGCTTAGTGTATTCGTCTCTTGGTCCCCCTCTACGATTCTTACCCTCCACACTGCACTCGAATACTAAACTGGTGATCCCTTGATACCTCAGAACATGCCCTACCAACCGATCCCTTCTTCTAGTCAACTTGTGCCACAAACTTCTCTTCTCAAAAAATATCTTCACTGTATTATGATGAGTAAAAAAAATAAATACTGGATGTATTGCTTATATGCAGTGTCAAAAGACGTACGGGAGATACACGACTATAAAGCTTTGCACAAACTTTCTGCTTGTCAAAGACGTGTAACCACTCTCCTGGCCATTACCAATGGAATGGCTTTTTTTATCACTGCCAGCTAATTCTGTACTTCGAAACAGAAGCGTATGCAGGAGAAATTCACTTGTAAAAGGCATACCATTCGCCACCTTCATAGCTATCACCTGTTTTTAACATAGTTACTTCCGATCTTCAATAGCGAGATCGATGTAAAAAAGTATTGTAGTATCAAAGGGAAGGCGTCGTCACAGTGTGTGATCGAAACCTGAGAGACAGACGTGTGATGCTGTTTGTGTAGATCAGGTAACCATCCACACTGCATGTCGATAGAAAAGCTAGCTAACAGAAGAGCTGATAAGCTAGCCCGATAGAAATACCTAGCAGACATTACTACGTCTTTATGATTTCTTTACGTCTCCATTTATGATTTAAACACTACGCTCACCTTCCTAGTGGTACATCTTCACATAATGTAACAAACTGTTCATCAGACATTAAATATAAGTGGCCTTATAGGCTTAAAATCAATAACTAGCTTCCACTGCGTACATACATTGTCAGGTTCCACTGTTGAGATCCAGTAAATGATACCTATTGTCAGGTTTTGCGTGTGGTATATTATTAAGTGCAGAATCCATTTTTTTTTACTACTGTCATTTCCTTGTCTTTGCCTGTTTAGCATGATTTTTTTTCTGTTCAAATTTTTCAGTGACTTGACATGTGGAATGGAAAGGAAAAGAAGATTCTCAAGTACAAAGAAAATCAAATGTTTCGAGCTATGGAAGCTGAACAAACTGGGATGCCAGTAGCAAATGCTAGCAAACTGTACACAGTTCCCAGAACAACGCTGACATACAAAAGGTGAACAGTGTTTGTGACATTTATTATAGGCTACAAACATGCCCCGACGATGAGTTAGTACTCGTGTTGAACAACTTACCCATTTGAACAGGATAGCATTGTGGGTCAGTGGGAAGCTGAGTGGACATATCGATGGAATGCTGAATATGTCAGGCTCTGTGTATTGGTGGTGTTTTGCTCCTTTTAGCAGTGGTCTGTCAAATATTCCCACACCTGTAGATCAGGTTCTGGACGTCCGCGTCATACAGCTGCACATCAATACTGACTCATTGTATGGGCACATGTTGGACTGGCTGCGTCACCAAGGACCACTGGTAATCGTTATTTTGCAGCAGAACTAGGTTCTCTGGCCAGGATAGGACTGACGCCACGTTACCGCAAAGCATGGCCACTTTAGTGTCCTAAAAGAGTCGACTGGCACTCTGTGTCTTCAGTGACGAGAGTAGGGTCTGTCTACATGCGAGTGACAAACATAAACGTGGTGAGTGGCCTATTCCACAGTGCATTCGCCCGTCACGGCCTATTCCACTGTGCATTCACCCATCACTCACAGGTCACATCACAGTTTGGTGTGGGAGGCGATCAGTTACAACTCGCAGTCACAGTCGGTGTTTCTGTAAGGTAAAGTAACTAGTGCAGGTTACATTGTGTAGGTTGTTATCTCGCTGCTGCTACTACTACTTCTTCTGCAACAGAAGGTGATGTGCCTCTCCAGCAGAACAATGCACGTCGTCATACAGCTGCTACGATACAACATGCTCTTAGTGACATACTGCAACTTCCTGGTGAGCAAGATCACCAGATCTCTCGCCAATTGAAAACGTATTGGACTTGCTGAAGCAACAACTCAATTGTTCTTCAGAACCTCCAAGAACCATTGCCGAATTGCAGGAAAAGGTGCAGGATGCTTGGGACTGAGAGGAGCGGAAATGGTTAGCGAACAAGTCAACACAATAAACAGAAGCTTTACTTAACTTGTATTCCACCAAACATACCGATTCTCATTACAAATGATGCATCAAGAAACAGAGTCTAGCTATCGATGTCAGCAAGACTGAAGCTCATTGTGGTAGACACAAACTATGATATTATTGCGATGACGCTCCAGGTGTGGGTGGGCTGACCAGTTGCACCAGCCATCCTATATTGTGACAGCAGAGCTGCTGGAAGTATGACTGGAGGTAGGACTTAGCGGACATGCTCCACTGAGTTCGCTGGATCCCACATAAGTGCTGTTGGTGTTGGCTGCAAACATGCAATTCCGTTGCCAACATAGGCGTGCCTTGGGGTGATATCGATACGTGATACGACAACCCTCCCACCCCCCGCCCCCCCCCTCCAAACCTCCACAACACAGTTTTGTAGTGCAGATGAGTGAACAGCAATGGGTGGAGGGCTGGATGCAGATGGTAATGAGGAGACGAGGGCCGAAACTGAAGCTGATGTTGAGATCCTGCGCATGCCCCAGCATACGCCCTGAGCCCACCTGGGAACACCAGTCAAAAAACCGGCAGAGGCCGCTCGAAGTACAGAACTGCTGGAGCTGTGGCCAGCGAGCAGATCCTGCATGACCACTATCGGCTTTGGATGGTAACTTGCAGTTTCACTGTTAACGTTGACACACCAAGGGAAGCTAGCGACACGTGATACCACAACGATAATCTGTACTGCATGATGACAATATGCACATAGAAGATCATTTCCATGCGAGAATACATGTCTGCATTGCCGCCAGAGAGGGGTGCACTATGCACTGACGCGACTGTTTGGACACTTATTCAAATTTATCATGTACTTCCACGATGATGAACTGCCCGTTACATCACTCGTCAGTAAAGTGATCTTGTCCTTGAGGGTATCGCTATTTTTTCCACGACTGCATTATCATCTGTCTAGTATTCATTTTTCTTTTTTAACTTTTACTTTCTCTACTGTAGCCAATACGTGTGCATGCAGTCTCTGAACTACACTATTGGCCATTAGAATTGCTACAACAAGAAAAAATGCAGATGATAAACGGCTAGTCATTGGACAACATGTTATTCTAGAACTGACATGTGATTACATTTTCAAGCAATTTGAGTGCATAGATCCTGAGAAATCAGTACTCGGAACAACCACCTCTTGCCGTAATAACGGCCTTGATACGCCTGGGCATTGAGTCAAACAAAGCTTGGATGGCGTTTACAGGTACACCTGCCCATGCAGCTTCAACACGATACCACAGTTCATCAAGAGTAGTGACCGGCGTATTGTGGCGAGCCAGTTGCTCGGTCACCATTGACCAGACGTTTTCAGTTGGTGAGAGACATGGAGAATGTGCTGGCCACGACAGCAGTCGAACATTTTCTGTATGCAGAAAGGTCCGTACAGGACCTGCAACATGCGGTCGTGCATTATCCTGCTGAAATGTAGGGTTTCGCAGGGATCGAATGAAGGGTAGAACCACGGGTCGTAACACATCTGAAATGTAACGTCCACTGTTAAAAGTGCCGTCAATGCAAACAAGAGGTGACCGAGACGTGTAACCAATGGCACCTCATACCATCACGCTGGGTGATACGCCAGTATGGCGATGACTAATACACGCTTCCAATGTGCGTTCACCGCGATGTCGCCAAACACGGATGCGACCATCATGATGCTGTAAACAGAACCTGGATTCGCCCGAAAAAATGACTTTTTGCCATTTGTGCACCGAGGTTCATCGTTGAGTACACCATCGCAGGCGCTCCTGTCTGTGATGTAGCATCAAGCGTAAAAGCAGCCATGGCCTCCGAGCTGATAGTCTATGTTGCAGGAAACGTCGTCGAATTGTTCGTGCAGATGGTTGTTGTCTTGCACACGTCCCCATCCTATAACTCAGGTGTCGAGACTGGGCTGCACGATCCGTTACAGCCATGCGCATAAGATGCCTCTGATCTCGACTGCTAGTGGTACGAAGCCGTTGGGATCCAGCACGGCGTTCCGTATTACCCTCCTGAACCAACCGATTCCATATTCTGCTAACAGTCATTGGATCTCGACCAGCGCGAGCAGCAATGTCGCGATACGATAAACCGCAATTGCGATGGCTACAATCCGACCTTGATTAAAGTCGGAAACGTGATGGTACGCATTTCTCCTCCTTACACGAGGCATCACAACAACGCTTCACCAGGCAACGCCGGCCAACTGCTGTTTGTGTATGAGAAATGGGTTGGAAACTTTCCTCATGTCAGCACGTTGTAGGTGTCGCCACCGGCGCCAACCTTGTGTGAATGGTCTGAAAAGCTTATCATTTGCATATCAGAGCATCTTCTTCCTGTCGGTTATACTTCGCGTCTGTAACACGTCATCTTCGTGGTGTTGCAATTTTAATTGCCAGTAGTGTAATATTGAAACATACCAGAAGTGTTAATTTTCAAGGGATTGTAAAGTGTGTGTTGACGAAAAAGACCGAGGCTAGGAACCCATGTCCAGGAACGTCATCCAACAACTCGACCGAGCATCGAAGATACAGGCGCCCCTTCAGCAATGTATATCACTTTGTGCACTTATCTAGCGTGGGTGGAACAATTCGCTGTGCGTTTATTATTGGTGATAGTGACTGACTGCCATGACCGCCAGTGAAGGTGGACCTGTCTGCTTTGAATGCAATGCTCTGTTGCCTTGGTGGATGGCGGTTTTGGACACAGGTGTCCATCGGCAGTTTATTTTTCTCTAGGATCCCTCTAAAATTTCCAATGTTTTTAGGGTTACGGGAGGAAAATAAAATGCAGACGGAACCCTGTGTCTGTAAACATCATCCATGAAGCAACAGGGCATCGCATTCATAGGAGACAAGACCTGTATACGCCGCAGCCAGCTCCATCTTCCCCACTGGCAATCATAGTAATCAGTCGCAATCACTGAATAATAAACAAAATTGCGAAACGTTTAAGCTACACTCTATCGGCATCCATACGTTTGCTGCCGAAGGGATGGGCTAGTGGCAGCAGGCGCCAGCGCCTATAGCTTCGACGCTCTGTAGTGTCGTTGGATGAAATTTCCAACCGCGAGTTCCTGGAGACAAGCTCCAGAACCCCTTGTAATTTATCGCGAAGTTTTTGGGACACACACTATAAATAGAGTAGGTCTAAAGAAAGTACTAAAAATAAAGTTTAATCAATCCCATATACTCCGTGAGAGGACCTCTGGTGGTAATGCTCGATAATCACCTGTGGCATCTGTCCTGTTAATGAGATTTTGGGAGACGCTTAAAGCCATGCTCACATGATCTGTTGGTCAAGGCGGTTGCTCATGGGAAGTAGCAAATCTATGTTCATGACCCAGTCTGGCACAAATTTTTGGTTGTCACTATCTGTTAAAACAGGTCGTTTCTTAGTGATTCATTAAGCAAAGCCGTACTATCATAGCGCTTCCCTTTTTAATATCTTCCTACTTGATGATACTCTGTCAGTAAAGGTCCCACTATAACATAGCACGGATGCGTTTTAGCTGCTGCTTTGTTCTTTAAGAGATAATAGATCAGTGACTGTCTGGCCTCTGATTCCCAATTAACAGGTAGATTAACAGATGTTAATGTACTGCTGTCTAGAGCACAGCCAGCATCGGACTCCATTTTGTCTAGCAAGTGTTTCTGATTGCTAAAGACATATATAGTCACACAGCCAAGTCAGTCACAGACAGTATCAGCTCAGACTCTGTCAGTACCTAGCGACCAGAGTAGTGTACGTAGTCGGATTTGTACTTCACCAGCAGTGACGCTAGCGTGGACTGTTATGGAAGAGCCTGTACCACAACACATGGACTACCTTGAGATAAGTAAGTGGCTTTCTATTCTGATAAAAAAAATAGCCATGTTAATACAAGCGTGCAGTTCTATTGTTGAAAGAGGATACCGACCAACAAACAACATTCTCTCCTTGCTTCACATGGTACAAGACTCGACAGTGTCAACAGGGCGACACAGAAGTCTCCATTTTGCGAATTATTATGAATAATTCAACTAAGACTCGTAAAATTCCTCTCATCCCTCTGAGAAAACAGTCCTCTGATTAGGCAATCCTACGGTGATTTCTAAGTTCTGAAGAAATTTAGTTCGACACAATTCAGTTAATGATTAATTTCAACGACTATCAGAATATTATTCGGAACGATTCATGACATTTATCAAACGATTCGTGAATATGTGTACAATCTAAATCAACTATAGCCAATGGCCTTTTCGCAGTGGTATTACCGATTCTCGTCGGATCACTGAAGTGCTGTCAGCCTTGGCTGGCACTTGGCGGGTCACCATCTGGGTCTACTGAGTGCTGTTGGCAAGCAGGATGCATCAAGCCCTTGTCTAACCAATTGAGGAGCTACTTGATTGAGAAGTAGTGGCATCGGTCGCAACAACTTACAACGACTAGGAGAGCGATGTGCTGACCACATGCCCCTCCGTATCCGCATCTGGTGACGCCTAGGGGGTGAGGAAGAAACGGTGGACGGTCAGTATCGTGGGGCCATCAAAGCCTGTTCGGACGGTGTTCGTTATCTTTTTCTTTTTTTCTTTGTTCCGAATCTACCATCGGAAATGCGCATTATATGTTATTGGGACATTGTCTCAGGAAGGCTGGACTGGACAACAGTCATCCCCACTGCGCGCATATTGGAAGGCTACAGAAAAGCCTCTGTTCCACAGTGCGACGACAGGTACCGAGTGTTGAGGTTGGCGAGGGCGGGAACTACACACCAGGAGAACACGGCAAGTGGCTTAACCCGATTTCCCAGAAAAGTCACTCAGCAGAAGAGCGATCAAAACAAGCAAACACGTGTCTCGGCTTATCCGTAAATACGCGACCGTTTCTCAGAAAATGGCGGTCAAAGTTCTCGAGGTGCGGTATGTGTGTGTGAAATCTTATGGGACTTAACTGCTAAGGTCATCAGTCCCTAAGCTTACTCACTACTTAACCTAAATTACCTAAGGACAAACACATACACCCACCCATGCCCAAGGGAGGACTCGAACCTCCGCCGGGACCAGCCACACAGTCCATGACTGTAGCGCCGCAGACCGCTCGACTAATCCCGCGCGGCTGGTGCTTTATGCTCCTTTTAGGGAGCAAACACTCCAATCGAAGCAGTAGCACAGTGGCTACTGTCACGGCTTCGCACTTTTGCTCCCCGTTTTTAAACCCGACTATCATTTTTTCTTTTATTTCTGCTTTTCATTTAACTAACCTTATCTGCAGATGGTTAGTACACAGATATTTGCCAATGCACATTCAAATAACGTTATTTATTCGTCTAATGATTATGTCTGGTGAATGAATAAAAAAAATTAATGAATGGGAAAATCTTTGAAATAGTTTTCTGTGAAATTCCTGTAGTGTTTCTTGATTATAATCAATTGCGAGCGTCAGTTTTCGGTAAAGTGATATGTTACGCGTGATTTTCCACGAAATAATTGCCAACGCGAGACATAGACTGATCAGCCAGAACATTATGACCACAGACCTACTATCGATATAAACATATCCAGACGATAGCAGCGTTACCTGGCAAAGAGTGACTGCTGGTCAGATACACGCACAGTGCATGTGGTACCATTGAGCGTGCTGTCTGTGCGTAGAATTTGCGCGCGAACTATCTAAGGTTGACCGAGAGCGTACATTGATGACCCGGAGGCTCGGATCGATCATTCTGAAAACTGAGCGACTTTTCTGGTGTTTGAGGAGTGCAGCAGGGGGTGTCTTCAATACGTGGCAAAACCGAGGTGAAGCCACGTCCAGACGTCATGGGGTTGGGCAGCCACCCCCCGTTACAAATGTTGGACATCCTAGGCTGGGCAGACTGGCAAACAGGAGAGGCGGCGACCTGTGACGGAACTAACATCAGACTTTAATGCTGGCCAGAGTACAAGTGTCTGAACACACAGTGCACCGAACGCTGTTAACGATGGCCGTCTGCAAAATGGCTCAGAGCACTATGGGACTAAACTGCTGATGTCATCAGTCCCCTAGAACTTTGAACTACTTAAACCTAACTAACCTAAGGACATCACACACATCCATGCCCGAGGCAGGATTCGAACCTGCGACCGTAGCGGCCGCACGGTTCCAGACTGTAGCACCTAGAACCGCTCGGCCACTCCGGCCGGCGCCCTCTGCACCTGACAGTAGTGGGCGTCCACCATTTCCAAAGTCACGAACCTGGAACTTGCGCTGTTTGGTAGTACAAAGTGTTGATGTTGCTCAATGAGGGGCCAAAAGTCATGGGACACCTCCTAATATCATGTCGAAGCTCCTTTTGCGCGGCATAGTGCAGCATCTCGTCGTAGCATGGATGCAACAAGTCATTGGAAGTCCCTTGCAGCAATACTGAACCATGCTGTCTCTGCAGCCTTGCATAATTTCGAATGTGTTGCCGGTGCAGGATTTTGTGCGCGAACTAACGTGTCGATTATGTCACATAAATGTTTGCTTCATGTCGGGCGATCTGGGTCATCAAACTCGAGCTGTCCGGAATGTTCTTCAAACCAATCACGAACAATTGTGACCGGTGATATGGTGCATTGTCGTCCATGAAAAATCCATTGTTGTTTTCTGTTAGCACTGAAATCACTACTCAAACGCCGCTGCTCTCGGCCGTTAAATAAAGGCCGTCGACCGCTACTTTGCCCATGGCAAGAGGTTGTGCCTGTTATTTTGTATTCGCTGCATACTCTTGGAATTGTGCAATATTGAATTTCCTAATGATTTCTGAAATGGAATTTCCCACTACTATTCTAAGCTCAAAGTTAATTCCCGCTGTGCATCCATGATCAAATCGGAAACCTTTTCACAGGAATCAGCTGAATATAAATGACAGCTCCTCTAATGCCCTTTTATACAATGCACACGCGATGCTACCGTCATCTGTATATGTTCGTATCGTTATCCCGTGGCTTTTGTCACCTCAGTGTATTCATATTCCCCTATTTCGATTAGTGCTTCTACAGTGCAGTTGGTACGAGCTGTGTTGGGTATGTCGATGGCTCGTATTATTTACCAAAAAGTTCACTGCCAAAATCTGCTTCATTTGGTTTTCACTTTGGTTTTCCAGGCTTTTGAAGCTATGAGATACGCTCGTCTGCGTGTGTGGCAAGAGTATACATGAAGCTTTATATGTTTCAGGCAATACTTGGAATCATGAGTGGCTTGTATATACAGGGTGTTACAAAAAGGTACGGCCAAACTTTCAGGAAACATTCCTCACACACAAATAAAGAAAAGATGTTATGTGGACATGTGTCCGGAAACGCTTAATTTCCATGTTAGAGCTCATTTTAGTTTCATCAGTACGTACTGTACTACCTCGATTGGCCCAACTGAAGGAAGGTAATGTTGACTTCGGTGCTTGTGTTGACATGCGACTCATTGCTCTACAGTACTAGCATCAATCACATCAGTACGTAGCATCAACAAGTTAGTGTTCATCACGAACGTGGTTTTGCAGTCAGTGCAATGTTTACAGATGCGGAGTTGGCAGATGCCCATTGATGTATGGATTAGCACGGGGCAATAGCCGTGGCGCGGTACGTTTGTATCGAGACAGATTTCCAGAACGAAGGTGTCCCGACAGGAAGACGTTCGAAGCAATTGATCGGCGTCTTAGGGAGCACGGAACATTTCAGTCTATGACTCGCGACTGGGGAAGACCTAAAACGACCAGGACACCTGCAATGGACGAGGCAATTCTTCGTGCAGTTGACGATAACCCTAATGTCAGCGTCACAGAAGTTGCTGCTGTACAAGGTAACGTTGACCACGTCACTGTATGGAGATTGCTACGGGAGATCCAGTTGTTTCCGTACCATGTACAGCGTGTGCAGGCCCTATCAGCAGCTGATTTGCCTCCATGGGTACACTTCTGCGAATGGTTCATCCAACAATGTGTCAATCCTCACATCAGTGCAAATGTTCTCTTTACGGATGAGGCTTCATTCCAACGTGATCAAATTGTAAATTTTCACAATCAACATGTGTGGACTGACGAGAATCCGCACGCAATTGTGCAATCACGTCATCAACACAGATTTTCTGTGAACGTTTGGGCAGGCATTGTTGTTGATGTCTTGATTGGGCCCCATGTTCTTCCACCTACGCTCAATGGAGCACGTTATCATGATTTCATACGGTATACTCTACCTGTGCTGCTAGAACATGTGCCTTTACAAGTACGACACAACATGTGGTTCATGCACGGTGGAGCTCCTGCACATTTCAGTCGAAGTGTTCGTACGCTTCTCAACAACAGATTCGGTGGCGGATGGATTGGTAGAGGCGGACCAATTCCATGACCTCTACGCTCTCCTGACGTCAACCCTCTTGACTTTCATTTATGGGGGCATTTGAAAGCTCTTGTCTACGCAGCCCCGGTACCAAATGTAGAGACTCTTGGTGCTCGTATTGTGGACGGCTGTGATACAATACGCCATTCTCCAGGGCTGCATCAGCGCATCAGGGATTCCATGCGTCGGAGGGTGGATGCATGTATCCTCGCTAACGAAGGACATTTTGAACATATCCTGTAACAAAGTGTTTAAAGTCACGCTGGTACGTTCTGTGGCTGTGTGTTTCCATTCCATGATTAATGTGATTTGAAGAGAATAAAATGAGCTCTAACATGTAAAGTAAGCGTTTCCGGACACATGTCTACATAACATATTTTCTTTCTTTGTGTGTGAGGAATGTTTCTTGAAAGTTTAGCCGTTTCTTTTTGTAACACCCTGTATATGATACTGTACCCTCCCTATGTCAAGTTAGTCATCAGGTTTACGAGTGATATTTATGTGCTTGAAGGCACTGGGTCAGTAAGTGCTCGTGTATACGTTCATTGATTGCGTGGTCGGCCATTTGTGTAAAATGATATGGCTGATTATAATTTGGTGAGTGTTCGTTTTACTTTATCAGTCTGATTAAGTTTATACTTCTGCTATTAATCTGCCCTGTTTGTCTGTTGTTTTATTTTCCCATGCGTAACATTCTAAAAACTGTACATTTAAAGTTTCAGTATTCTTAAAACTGTAACTTTAACCATTACTTATTGATTGACTAGAAACTCTTGTGGGTGGCACTATGAAATTCTTTTATTAAATTATTACTAATGTTTCGCCTTCACCGTGTCTAATTCTGTTATCAGTGTTTCAAGAATTTTATTATTTATGTTTTTTTGTAGATTTACCGTATTGCATGTTACCGCAAAATTTTTGCATTCAGACAGGGCACTACTGATGTACCGATTTTATATTTGAACTTCGTCATTGTTAAGTGTTGTAACTTTAACTGAGTTTCCGAATGGTAATTGGCGTGTAAATTATGCCAATACGTAATCTATGGGTAACATTTTAATCTGAGTAGTCTATGTTGCAAACTTTTCGTTTTAATCTCGTGTTGCATGTTATGTCTGTTGCCTTGCACTTTTTCAGGTCAAGTCAAGACTGCAAATCAGAAATATTATAATCACTTCCGTCATTTAGTACAAATAATTCACTTGCCTCTGCTCATTTGCTTAAATTATGTATCTGGAGGTTAATGAGTCCTCTGAACTGTATTCTCACTTTCTGGATTACCATTCAAGTGGATACTCAAGGGTTAAAAGTATGTAAAACAATAAACTGGTAGCCAAGATCGCAGGAATTCTTTTTATTCCACGATTACCGGTTTCGGTGAAACTAAAGCCGCCATCATCGGATCTAGGGAGGACAGAAGACACTATAAAAGTGGGCTTAGATTCCACTTATATAACATATATACATATAAATTTAGTTACATACCTTAGGACACATACAGGCGACAACATCAATGCAAACAATGGTGATATTAATAGTTGCCTATAACACGCAGGCCTTACAAAATTGTCATAAGTAGCACATATGCGCCCAAGAGAGATGATATTATAAATGTTAAGTGTTTCTATCACATACGAGCGCAAGCTAGGTACTCCCGCAACTCCGGCTCTACAGGCCGCATCGCGAGATGGCGCTGGCAGAAGAGGTACCAATGAATGTCACAGCTCGCGTCATAGTAGTGTAAGAACAGAGCCGGAATTGCGGGAGTACCTAGCTTGCGTTTGTATGTAATGGAAACACTTAACATTTATAATATCTCTCTTGAGCGCATATGTGCTACTTACGACAATTTTGTAAGGCCTGCGTGTTATAGGCAGCTATTAATACGAGAGCTGTCCAGGAAGTAACGATTGATCGCGAAATGAAAATCACAGTGAAAATCAGAAATGTTTCATTTGTAACAGATAGCTACACCTTTCAGCTACTTCTCTATGTAGTCGCCATTCGGACTCAGACATTCGTCGTAGCGTTGTACCAATGTTCCAATACCCTCATCATAGAAAGCGGCCGCCAGTGCTTTCCGCCATTTCTCAACGCTGGCCTAAAGCTCGTTGTCTGTGCCAAAATGTTGTCTACATAGCTAGCGGTTCGTTTGAGCAGAGATGAAACTCAGTGGGAGACAATTACGGGCTGTGTTGTGGGTAACCAAACATTTCCAATTGAAACGATGCAGGAACATCTTCATTGCCCCTGCAGAATGAGGCTGAGAAATGTCTTGAAGAAGAAATCGCGCGACAGTTATGTAATGTTGGTTGCATAGCTGCAGGGGAAAATTCTCACCAGGCCCTCGTACTTGGCGGGAGACACTATTTTCTATAACATCTTTACGCGCTCACCAAGAGCTCAGGAATGAAAAAAGCGACATAATTCTACCTAGAGTCATACTAGAGACACTGCCCAACACATCTTTGCAAAGCTTTATCGGATTTTCATAGTCGTTTCCATTTCGCGACCGATCGTAACTTACTTTCTGGACAGCCCTCGTATCACCATTGTTTGCCTTCATGTTGTAACCTGTACGTGTCCTCAGGTATGTAACTAAATTTCTATGTATACATGTAATATAAGTGGATTCTAAGCCCACTTTTATAGTGTTTTCTGCCCTTCCCAGATCCGATGATGGCGGCTTTAGTTTCGCCGAAACCGGTAATCATCGAATAAAAAGAATCTTGGCTATCAGTTTATTGTTCTACAAGCATCTAGATCGCTCCCACATGAGAACAATGTGCTCCCTACAAAACAGTATGCCAAGCCAGGTTAAAAGTATGCTGTTTTCTTGTCTATGCTTGACTTTAAGTAATTACACTCCTGGAAATTGAAATAAGAACACCGTGAATTCATTGTCCCAGGAAGGGGAAACTTTATTGACACGTTCCTGGGGTCAGATACATCACATGATCACACTGACAGAACCACAGGCACATAGACACAGGCAACAGAGCATGCACAATGTCGGCACTAGTACAGTGTATATCCACCTTTCGCAGCAATGCAGGCTGCTATTCTCCCATGGAGACGATCGTAGAGATGCTGGATGTAGTCCTGTGGAACGGCTTGCCATGCCATTTCCACCTGGCGCCTCAGTTGGACCAGCGTTCGTGCTGGACGTGCAGACCGCGTGAGACGACGCTTCATCCAGTCCCAAACATGCTCAATGGGGGACAGATCCGGAGATCTTGCTGGCCAGGGTAGTTGACTTACACCTTCTAGACCACGTTGGGTGGCACGGGATACATGCGGACGTGCATTGTCCTGTTGGAACAGCAAGTTCCCTTGCCGGTCTAGGAATGGTAGAACGATGGGTTCGATGACGGTTTGGATGTACCGTGCACTATTCAGTGTCCCCTCGACGATCACCAGTGGTGTACGGCCAGTGTAGGAGATCGCTCCCCACACCATGATGCCGGGTGTTGGCCCTGTGTGCCTCGGTCGTATGCAGTCCTGATTGTGGCGCTCACCTGCACGGCGCCAAACACGCATACGACCATCATTGGCACCAAGGCAGAAGCGACTCTCATCGCTGAAGACGACACGTCTCCATTCGTCCCTCCATTCACGCCTGTCGCGACACCACTGGAGGCGGGCTGCACGATGTTGGGGCGTGAGTGGAAGACGGCCTAACGGTGTGCGGGACCATAGCCCAGCTTCATGGAGACGGTTGCGAATGGTCCTCGCCGATACCCCAGGAGCAACAGTGTCCCTAATATGCTGGGAAGTGGCGGTGCGGTCCCCTACGGCACTGCGTAGGATCCTACGGTCTTGGCGTGCATCCGTGCGTTGCTGCAGTCCGGTCCCAGGTCGACGGGCACGTGCACCTTCCGCCGACCACTGGCGACAACATCGATGTACTGTGGAGACCTCACGCCCCACGTGTTGAGCAATTCGGCGGTACGTCCACCCGGCCTCCCGCATGCCCACTATACGCCCTCGCTCAAAGTCCGTCAACTGCACATATTGTTCACGTCCACGCTGTCGCGGCATGCTACCAGTGTTAAAGACTGCGATGGAGCTCCGTATGCCACGGCAAACTGGCTGACACTGACGGCGGCGGTGCACAAATGCTGCGCAGCTAGCGCCATTCGACGGCCAACACCGCGGTTCCTGGTGTGTCCGCTGTGCCGTGCGTGTGATCATTGCTTGTACAGCCCTCTCGCAGTGTCCGGAGCAAGTATGGTGGGTCTGACACACCGGTGTCAATGTGTTCTTTTTTCCATTTCCAGGAGTGTATTATCTGCGCTATCGACCAATTCGTGAAGCGATATATTGTGCCGTGTTGTTAAGAAGAACTTCGCAATGTTCCTTCGGACTAGCATGCATGTCGGAAGGAACAGGCAGTGCGGCGACTACAGCCATTATGAAATACATGAGCGCACGAACAACGACACATGGAAGTTTGGGTTTGGTCATGAGCTGTGCACGCATAGCCAAAGCTGTTAAGACAACCGCTCGCGTAAAGCGGGAAATCCGGATTCGAGCCTCGGTCCGGCACGAATTCTCGCTGTTGTCATTCGCTCATACATCTACATCTACATTTATACGCCGCAAGCCACCCAATGGTGTGTGGTGGAGGACACTTTTCGTGCCACTATCATTACCCTTTCCTGTTCCAGTCGCGTATGGTTCGCGGGAAGAACGACTGCCGGAAAGCCTCCGTGCGCGCTCGAAACTCTCTAATTTTACATTCGTGATCTTCTCGGGAGATATAAGTAGGGGGAAGCAATATATTCGATACCTCATCCAGAAACGCACCCTCTCGACACTATCTACTAGGTCATTTATATATATTGTGAAAAGCAATGGTCCCATAACACTCCCCTGCAGCACGCCAGAGGTTACTTTAACGTCTGTAGACGTCTCTCCATTGAGAACAACATGCCGTGTTCTATTTGCTAAAAACTCTTCAATCCAGCCACACAGCTGATCTGATATTCCGTAGGTTCTTACTTTGTTTATCAAGCGACAGTGCGGAACTGTATTGAATGCCTTCCGGAAGTCAAGGAAAATGGCATCTACCTGGGAGTCTGTATCTAATATTGTCTGGGTCTCATGAACAAATAAAGCGAGTTGAGTCTCACACAATCGCTGTTTCCGGAATCCGTGTTGATTCCTACAGAGTAGATTCTGGGTTTCCAGAAATGACATGATACGCGAGCAAAAAACATGTTCTAAAATTCTAAAACAGATCGATGTCAGAGATATAGGTCTATAGTTTTGCGCATCTGTTCGACGACCCTTCTTGAAGACTGGGACTATGTGTGCTCTTTTCTAATCATTTGGAACCTTCCGTTCCTCTAGAGACTTGCGGTACACGGCTGTTAGAAGGCGGGCAAGTTCGTTCGCGTACTCTGTGTAGAATCGAATTGGTATCCCGTCAGGTCCAGTGGACTTTCCTCTATTGAGTGATTCCAGTTGCTTTTCTATTCCTTGGACACTTATTTCGATGTCAGCCATTTTTTCATTTGTGCGAGGATTTAGAGAAGGAACTGCAGTGCGGTCTTCCTCTGTGAAATAGCTTTGGAAAAAGGTGTTTAGTATTTCAGCTTTACGCATGTCATCCTCTGTTTCAATGCCATCATCATCCCAGAGTGTCTGGATATGCTGTTTCGAGCCACTTACTGATTTAACGTAAGACCAGAACTTCCTAGGACTTTCTGTCAAGTCGGTACATAGAATTTTACTTTCGAATTCATTGAACGCTTCACACATAGCCGTCCTTACGCTAACTTTGACATCGTTTAGCTTCTGTTTGTCTGAGAGATTTTGGGTGCGATTGAACTTCCAGTGAAGCTCTCTTTGCTTTCGCAGTAGTTTCCTAACTTTGTTGTTGAACCACGGTGGGTTTTTCCCATCCCTCACAGTTTTACTCGGCACGTACCTGTCTAAAACGCATTTTACAATTCCCTTGAACTTTTTCCATAAACACTCAACATTGTCAGTGTTGGAACAGAAATTTTCGTTTTGATCTGTTAGGTAGTCTGAAATTTGCCTTCTATGACTCTTGCTAAACAAATAAACCTTCCTCCCTTTTTTTACATTCCTATTTACTTCCATATTCATACATCTGATGGTTGTTCGTATTCCCACCGGCGAATACATTTCATGTAATACTTCAAGGCTTTAGTCGTCATCTATATTGCACTTGCATTTCTTACCAATTACTGGATCGTGTTGTAATACTGCTTAAATTCTCTGGCCCTGTAACTTTCCACACCATAACCCTCTCCCTGCAGGTACACGAAGTCACGTCGTGACCACGTCAAATCCAGACCTGAAAGCAGGGCCATCGATGAAGGAAAGGAATTCAACACTGAAAGCACGTTTATTTCGAGCACCAGCATTAAGCCGGAATACAAGTGCTGTTTATACAGACATCGACTATTCCAAAACACAGAATCATTACAAAAATTTCGAGAACTTTACAAACCTAAGGACATCACACACATCCATGCCATAGGCAGGATTCGGACCTGCGACCATAGCGGCCGCGCGGTTCCAGACTGTAGCAGCTAGAAGCTCTCGGCCACTCCGGCCGGCGAGAACTTTACAGAAATGATAAATACTAATTAACAAATAATTGCTACAGGTCGGATTTGAAGTTGGCGACTCATAGCACGCTAACCACCGACTCTAACCGCTATGATGAACTACAGGCACAAAAGGTAGCGGCAATACTATCCACGATGGTGGAATCATCATCAGTTGTGGAATAATTTTTATGTTTTGCTATGTGATGGAGTGATCATCTGTAGCTCATGGTACTTTTTAGTGCAGAGTTTATCGTCAAAACAAATATTTATTCTTTAAAAGCCTCCTACATTTTTGTCTGTTTTATACATTTAATGTCGAATCATGTTACTTGGGAATCACACACGTAATCAAATAAGCAGTTGTGAAAGTTAAAATCTGTATGTCAGACGGTATCTCGATCCCAAACGCAAGCCTTCGCGGGGCGCCTCCTCCCATTGCAATGCATTGGTTGAGGCTCTTGAGTTCTGGAATTTAGTTTTATGTATATGTGATATCTACTGTTTTGCGCATGTGCGAAAGAACAGATACCGTTTTTTGATCCATAAGCCATTGTGATTAAAGACACAAAGAATGCAAAGAATGTACAGACAACAGCTCCAAGTCGACATTGATTGAAATCAATGGGAAAATTTGAAAATTTGTGCTGGACTGGGATTCGAAACCGGGTCTCCTACGTACTAGGTAGAGCCTTTGATCGGGTTTTGTTACCTTTCTTTATAATAGGTAACCACAAAAAAATGTGAGTTTGATGGGGAGGGCGGGAGGACAAAGCAGCCAGGGCCTGGCCACAACATCCACATCCTTCATCTGCTACTACAAACATGATGGGAGAGGAATTTCGTCAAAGTAACTACAAGTTGTTTTTATTTTTTTTTATTTTATTCTATTTTCTGCTACTTTTATTTTATTTAGTTTTCTTGAGTTTGGCAAGTACATATCAACGAGACAAGAGTGGGTCAACATATCAGGATTTCCTAGGAGGGGGGAGAGCCGTTAGGTGGCCTGTGACATTACGTGCAGACAAACAGAGGAACAAAAATACGGATTCAGGACAAAAATAAATAATAAGAAAAAATAAAATGTATTCAGCCATGTAGTTATATTGCACATATTTGGGTTGCGGGCTTCGACATGTGGGTACGCCACACTGATTCAGAAAGATTGTACACGTATCACGAACATAGCAGCCAGGGTATAATGTAGACTGGCAATGGCAAGGAAAGCGTTTCTGAAGAAGAGAAAATTGTGAACATCGAGTATAGATTTAAGTGTCAGGAAGTCATTTCTGAAAGTATTTGTATGGAGTGTAGCCATGTATGAAAGTGAAACATGGACGATAAATAGTTTGGACAAGAAGAGAATAGAAGCTTTCGAAATGTGGTGCTACAGAAGAACGCTGAAGATTAGATGGGTAGATCACATAACTAAAAAGGAAGTATTGAATAGGATTGGGGAGAAGAGAAGTTTGCGGCACAACTTGACCAGAAGAAGGAATCGGTTGGTAGGACATGTTCTGAGGCATCAAGGGATCACCAATTTAGTATTGGAGGACAACGTGGAGGGTAAAAATCGTAGAGGGAGACCAAGAGATCAATACACTAAGCAGATTCAGAAGGATGTAGGTTGCAGTAGGTACTGGGAGATGAAGAAGCTTGCACAGGATAGAGTGGCATGGAGAGCTGCATCAAACCAGTCTCACGACTGAAGACCACAACAACAACATGAACATAGAAGGTTGGGTACCCCCTACTACTGGGGTACTGTTCATCACACTGCGCAAGTCGTTGGCATAGGTACGTTGATACAGGGGCAATGTTCGAGCATATTGTGAAGTTCCAGTATAAACAATCAAAAATCAAGTGCAGAGTGTGGGTGATCACAGAAAAGGTAGGCAATAGCCTGACCTCGGAACCATGTGATAGCATGGTGTTCAGCCAGGGGAAAATGAGAAGTGTCTGGGAGAAGTAGAAGATTGGGATGGACCATTGCTGGCACAACGCATAGCTAGCAGATCAGTATACTTAGCATTAGGGATTAGACTTTGCATTTCGTAGTGCATGTATGGCGGTGCTCGTTAGTGTCCCCTCATAGATGTGCAAAGCGGCGATGCATCCAGACTGATACGATGTAACCGTTGGTTGTTGGTAAACTTGTTGTTTGCAATATGATACCAAAACGATCTTATGTCACATGGAAGGAGATGTTCATGAACAGTCTTCCACAGTGTTGGCCATTGGACATCTGGATGATGTGTGCCAAAGCGCTGTGGGATGGGAATGGGGCTGTGCATCAACAATAACTTATAAAAATCCATCTCACATGGTGGGCACATTATTGGAAGAGCTTTGTTTACATAACTAAGTTCGATGAAATAGGTGGAGGTGAGAGACAATGCTGGAGCAATGTGCTTCACATTGATTGGTGGAGCAAGCGAGTCCAGCATGAGGATTCCCAAGATCCATTTCATGAGGGATGGTGAATATGGTCTTGACATGGTGTGCATATATGATGCAGTGGCCCTGACCCAAACATGGCAACACCAAGGCCACTGTTGTAGGAGAGAGTGTGAGGGTCTGGTATTGGATTTTGAAGATGGTGGTAGCAGAAACAGAGTACCAAAGGGCTTGTTGGAGTTGACATCCCAGGATAGTAGAGGGAGTACATGGGTGGCATGGACCAACGTAGGTGCCACGTATGTGTTGACAAAGTCCGTCTTTATGGTGGATTCAGGCTGCACAGGAAATTATGGCGAACGAGGTAATGAATGGTCTTTCAGCAACCAGATAAATGTTTCCTCTGTATGCTGGGTGAAGCCAGTAAAGTCAATACCGAGATTACAGACCATTGTCGCAGTGGGTATCAGTTGTGGTCCCTCATCTTGGAGTCCTCATCTGATGTTCATGATCCTTGATTTTGTAATAGTGAGGTGACTACTCAATGATTGACCACAATGTTTGTTCCCGCTATAGCATGCAAGAAGTAGGAGGTTGTCTGCATAGGCCTGGCAATGGAATGTGTGGTTGTGCATGGAAGTCCTGTTAGAAGTGGTAGGAGGCCTCTTATGAGAGGCTCGAGGGTAGTAGGCTACACACTAGTCACATCCTTGCCTGACTGAATGCTGGACAGTCATCAGTCCAGCCAATCGTCTGTTCACATGGACCATGGATGTGTCATTGCAGAGTAAGTGGCGAATGACTTGTATGAATGGTGGGGGGAACCTCATACGCTCCGGCACCGAAAGGAGTAAACAGAGGGACACCCGGTCAAAGGCGCTGCTGAAATCTATCGACACCAGTGTCGTGCGGAGGGGGTAGAACGCAGCCTGAGCAGTGACAGCCCGAAGTTCGCCCGTTGCCGTCTGGAGTGTGGCCCCGCCTCCTCGTGATGCTTTTTCTGGAAGAAGTACTGCAGGTAACACGGCACGTGTGCGTGCCGGCAAGAGACGAGCGTAGATTTTACAATCCATGTTGAGTAATGTGAGGGGGTTATAGTTTGAGTTCCCCCTCTCGGTTGGGGCACCAATATGAGAATACCGTCGACAAAGTCTGGAGGTACGAGGAAGGACGGATTGAACAACTCCTGGACGTCTTGGTCCAACTTGTAAGCATCAATGTGTAGAAGGTCTGATAAAATTCAACTAGAGATATGACAGAGCATTGTTCAGTGCGCTTTCGGCGATTGCGTCCGCCAATTCGTCTGCTGTGATCGCTATCCTCAAGGATGCCATCGAATTGTTTAAGGATGTGGGTAGACAGTTGCTGACAATCGTCGGAAACCGCCGCCGGTTCTTCATCGAAACAACGTTGGTAATCAAAAGCGAAAGCTGAGACATTTGCTGCTTGAGTGTTGACACTGTTTCCAGTCTGAGTGGTAAGAGTGGAGACGACGGAACGTCGACGACGACGGAGGTCGGATATGACTTGAAGGCCCTCACCAGTGGTGTCTCAACAGTGAGACCGCGCCATCACTTATCCTAGTTTGTTGCGTTGAAGGGACAGAAGGTTAGCTTTCGCGATGGACATCCAAAGACGGTGGGAGAAAGTCGAGTTCGCATAAGATGGTGTAATAATAGTGCATTGCATTCCGGTGCCACGCCGGACAAACTCTCGCTTGATCACCGGCTACATGTAAGCCACCCACAATAGCAGCGTCGCGTCGATGGACAGTGGGGAAGACGCTACTCACTGGATGTCCACGTAGCAGCGATGTATTGTAGACAAACCGAGTCATAAAGGAGAGAGTTATTGAGTTACTGGGCTGCTTGTTCCAGCGCCGTATAGCTCAAATGCGAAATATTTACGTTTATGAACTAGTACAGACAAGTAGAGTAAACTTTTCATTATTACATTAGGAAAATAGTGAAGAAAACGCCGTTACATGAAGGCTGTCGAATGGCGGTAAATTGATGCACATTTCCTGTGTAATATAAAGGATGAGGGAGGGAGAGGGGATAGGGCTGGAAAGGGAGCGACTGAAATGATAAAATTGCACGCGCTATATAATGTTAACCTACCGCAATGATAATTCGATTGCTTTCCTTGGAGGCAGTGACGTCCGTTCCCGTTTCTTATATTACTTCCGCAACTGCACAGAATCCCGTATTCCATATGGCATACACGTTGTATAGTAATTACGTAATTACAGCCTCTTACTTAATCGCTTGCTTACTGTAGCGTAACTCATTCGTGCATTTACCAGCTGCTCCCAGAAGGTAAGTCACAGTTTTCTTTCTGCAGAAAAGGTATTTCCTTGCTTGTGTGGCGCTAAATGTGGTGAAGTGGTTAGCAATTATTTAGATGAACAGATGACTTGTAAAAATGGAAAAAATTCGCAGTCCGGCGACTTGTGCGAGTTGCATTCGCTGCCTACGCTGAAATAAGTGTAATCGTGGCTAGATCTTCATGCTAACTGTTCTGTGTCCATAAACAATCGATAAAGTACTGCAACACAGCGCTTTGAGATGCATAGCAACACAGTAGATGGTGGACCGCGATATGGAATTAGTGTCATTCCAAGGGATATGCACACTTCTGATAAAAGCCAATTAATGTCCTTGAATAGAGCTTTGTGAACTTCGACTACACGATAGATTACACAGAGCTCTGCTGTGCAAAAGGCTTTTTTTTTAGTTTTTATCAGAGCTCGTTCAACGCTTTTACTGTTTGTGTCTACTAGAACCATTTGAATCGGGTGACTTGTACTTTCAAAGAATTATAAATACTTGCTTTGACATTTTACGACTCTTAGAACATCATAGCCGCCTGTTCTGGACATTTTTTGACACGTGCCGTTGTAGATGCAATGATGAACCACCGAATTTGCTATGTCGTTATAAGGGACGAGTGGTATGTGATGCATCGCTAACGAATAACAATGTAATTAACACTGATGGTTCAAATGGCTCTGAGCACTATGGGACTTAACATCTGCCTGCCAGAGTGGCCGTGCCGTTCTAGGCGCTACAGTCTGGAGTCGAGCGACTGCTACGGTCGCAGGTTCGAATCCTGCCTCGGGCATGGATGTGTGTGATGTCCTTAGGTTAGTTAGGTTTAATTAGTTCTAAGTTTTAGGCGACTGATGACCTCAGAAGTTAAGTCGCATAGTGCTCAGAGCCATTTGAACCGTTTGAACTTAACATCTGTGGTCATCAGTCCCCTAGAACTTAGCACACTTAAACCTAACCTAAGGACATCACACACATCCATACCCATTCAGGATTCGAACCCGCTACCGTAGCGGTCACGCGGTTCCAGGCGGAAGCGCCTAGAACAGCACGGCCACACCGGCCGGCTAATTAACATTCATTCAGTGTGATGTCCCACTTAACACTATACCTATGGAAATACCTCCACATGACGAAAAAAATGCCTGTAACACACTATAAAATAAATTACTACACAGAACACAGAATTAGGCAATACTTACCTCACAACACCGAAGTATTTTATTTATTTATTAATTTTTTCTCTTTATGTACTACATTGTAGGCTAAGACCTACAATTAACACTACTTGCCATTAAAATTGCAACACCACGAAGATGGCGTGCTACAGACGCGAAATTTAACCGATCTACCCATCTAAGCTTCAGCATTCATCTGTAGCACCACATTTCGAAAGCTTCTATTCTCTTCTTGTCCAAACTATTTATCGTCCATGTTTCACTTCCATACATGGCTGCACTCCATACAAATACTTTCAGAAACAACTTCCTGACACTTAAATCTATACTCGATGTTAACAAATTTCTCTTCCTCAGAAACGCTTTCCTTGCCATTGCCAGTCTACATTTTATATCCTCTCTACTTCGACCATCATCAGTTATTTTGCTCCCCAAATAGCAAAACCCCTTTACTACTTTAAGTGTCTCATTCCCTACTCTAATTCTCTCAGCATCACCAGAGTTAACTCGACTACATTCAATTACCCACGTTTTGCTTTTATTGATGTTCAGCTTATATCCTCCTTTCATGACACTGTTCATTCCGTTCAACTGCTCTTCCAAGTCCTTGTCATCAGCGAACCTAAAAGTTTTATTTCTTCTCCATGGATTTTAATACCTACTCCAAATTTTTCTTTTGTTTCCTTTACTGCTTGCTCAATACACAGATTGAATAACGTCGGGGAGAGGCTACAACCCTGTCTCACTCCCTTCCCAAACACTGCTTCCCTTATAACTGCCATCTGGTTTCTGTACAAATTGGAAATAGCCTTTCGCTCCCTGTATTTTACCCCTGCCATCTTTAGAATTTGAAAGAGAGTATTCCAGTCAACATGGTCAAAAGTTTTCTCTAAGTCTACAAATGCTAGGAACGTAGATTTGCCTTTCCTTAATCTTTCTTCTAAGACAAGTCGGACGGTCGGTATTGCCTCACGTGCTCCAATATTTCTACGGATTCCAAACTGATCTTCCTCGAGGTCGGCTTCTACTAGTTTTTCCATTCGTGTGTAAAGAATTCTTGTTAGTATTTTGCAGCTGTGACTTATTAAACTGATAGTTCGGTAATATTCACATCTGTCAACACCTGCTTTCTTTGGGATTGGAATTATTATATTCTTCTTTAAGTCTGACAGTATTACAGCCACAATATCGGACAGCACAATATCGGACCACGCCCGAAATACGTAGACTCAGCAAGAACACACTAATTCCGAATAGAAACTCTTAATACATGTTTTATTACAAACAAGATGATCGACCCGGTTCTGCTATGGTATTTGTTTTGTCAATTTTACCTAAGGGGCCCGGGTTCGATTGCCGGCAGGGAACTGGGTGTTGTCTGTCCTTCATCATCATTTTTATCATCATTGACCCACAAGTCGCCGAAGTGGCGGCAACTAAAAAGTACTTGCAATACGGCGGCCGAACTCCCCCGCATGAGACTTCCTGGCCAATAATTCCATACGATCATTTTTTTCTATTAGAAACGAAAAGAAAAAATGAACTTTATTTGCTGTCTAATACGTAAAAAAATTGATTTCCATGTATTCGCGGAAACACCTCTGAAATACTGAAACAGTCGTACAAAGAAATATGTATAATGTACAAATGTGTAAGTGTAGTAACCAAACTGAGAAAGATAGAACGCAAAATACAATTACTGTGTAATGTTTATTTAATTTCGTACTTGATTATAAACCATATTTCTAGTTACCTCTGCAGGAGCTGGGCGTAGTCGCTTCGTATGTGTACAACGCGATTTTGTAAACCTCTATGGCAACGCCTCTTCATAGCTCTATAGACGGCCATAGTTCTCTTCTACATCCGTTTGCACTTCGCAGTATAAAGCTATAAAGAGGGCTACCTGATACCAGCGATTTCTTTAAGAAGACTAAACTGTTGGAGTATCTTCGTAGTAAAGAGTAAATACATGACGCGGCATTTTTTCACGCATCATAGTGTTTATAAACTTATATCTCATGAACTATGAGCCGTACGATGATATATTTGTGTAGGTACGCTCAGCGGCGTATGTGGACACACTATGCGAAATTTGTTGCGAATAGAGTCAGTACCAAAGAAGTAATAAATTTTAAAGTCACGCACAATGCGGCACTTCTTCACACATCTCAGTGTTTATGACGTCATATCTTCTGAACTGTGAGTGGCATTATGATACAAATTTGTAGGTGCATTTAATGGCTTATGTGGATACTATCTCGGAAATTTATTTCGGAGAGAGATAGTAACACAGAGGTAATAAATATAAACGTCATGCATGACGTCACAGATTTTCACGGATATTGTTTATGGCATCGTATCTCCTGAACTACAGATGTGGTATGGGAACTTCTTTATTAAAAAAAAATCATAAATCAGAAAGTATTAGAGACACCAATTGCCGGCCGGTATGGCCGTGCGGTTCTAGGAGCTTCAGTCTGGAACCGCGTGACCGCTACGGTCGCAGGTTCGAATAATGCCTCGGGCATGGATGTGTGTGATGTCCTTAGGTTAGTTAGATTTAAGTAATTCTTAGTTCTAGGGACTGCTGACCACAGATGTTAAGTCCCATAGCACTCAGAGCCATTTTTGAGACACCAATTTAATTCTTTCTTCTTCACGAAGAGTGACATCTAAGTTTCGTTCCACTAAGTTTTGAAAATGGTATCTTGAAGGTGCCCTCCGTTCTGCTTAATGCATTTGGAGCGTCGAAATCGGAAGTTCCGGTCCACTTTTTCCAACATGTGTCTGTCGATATTGGCAACAGGAACACGAATATTGTTCCGTAGCCCAGCCAGGGTTTGAGGACGATTGGTATACACCAAGGATTTGAGGTAGCCCCATAAGAAAATCTGGCGAACGTGCTGGCAACTGGAGATCGCCACTCAAAGAGATGAGACGATCGGGGAAGTGTTTTCGCATCATGGTCATCGATGTTCGTGCCATTTGAGGTGTGGCGCCATCTTGTTGGAACCAGACATCACACAGACCCATTTCATCAAGTTCTGGAAGAAAAAAAATCATCTAAACATAACTCTCAGAAGTGACCATGAGGCAATAATGTCAACTTCAGAATCTATCTGATAGTGCACACCAAAGTCACACGTTCTGTATGGAGGGGTGGCTCATGAACTTTTCGGGGGTTCGTGCCACTCCAACACCGCATATTTTGTTTATTCACGCAGCCAGACAAACGAAAATGTGCCTGAAGAACACTAAAGCGTCATGAGGCAGTTCATCGATCAAGGCTTCACAGGCGTTTTCTCGCGAAACATAATCACATGAATGAAGTACGTGTACCACTGACAGTTTATACGGATGAAATTTCAATTCTTTACTGTGCCTTCAGAAATTGCAAGGGCAGCTGCATGTTTGCATGCAGGTCACTTGTTTGAATTCAAAACCAACATCCTTACACTCTCGATGTTTTCAGGTGTTTTGGTGGTTCTTGAATCCCCTGGTTTCTTTTCTACTCACTTCCGGCATCCATAAATGTGTCCACCCACATAAGAATTGATTTCCCATCAACAACACGACCCGCAGGCCGCGATGTGGAACTGTTTCCTGAATGCACGCTGAGTTCTGATGACCGAACGTCCATTCGAAAAGTAGGCTGCAACAGCGAACGCACGCTCCTCTCTTGCCCATTGCATGATCGCTACTAAACTAACCTTAAAAATACCGTTAACTCCCACATTTTTGATTGCACTGAAACCCACGCAACAATGAGTTACAGCTGCCGTGTGCCACGCGCTTCAAATAAGGAAGTTCTTGCCCATAGCGATTGTTGTCTGACAGAAGCTGCGCCTCGGAGACAGGTGCATGAACAATACACTCAGATGTCAGCATTTGACCATGTCGATATTCGAATAGGAGCGATGCCACTATCCGGCGGTATTGGCGACTGTGAGTGAAGCATGGCCGAAAACAGCGTCGAGGAGGACGCGGTCGATCTGGGGAGGACACAGAATATTATCAACTAGCAGAAGTCAGAGAGACACTCAGAGCCTTGGATTCATCATCATCGATCCGCCGTGCAACTGGTGCTTCAGTGAACACAAGGAACTAATATACTCACAGTAAAGGGGCCGAGTCACGGCGCCCTCTACGCCTCCTACCCTTAACCTCCGTACAATAACAGTCCCTCTGCAGTGTTGTCGTGCAGTTCGGCCTGGAATCACATGATGTGGTGTATAATTGTCCTCAGTGATGAGTCGCCTCAGCCCTGATGACCACCGAAGACACATCTGGAGAAGCCGTGGGCAGCGGTGGAATACGAACCTGGCCTGCCGTACAGCCAGACAGCCATGACTGTTGGTTTGGGATGTCATTTCATTTCACAGGAGAACCCCTTTGGTTGTCATCCGCGTCACCCTTACAGCACACCTGTACGTCGACGATATTCTATGCCCAATTTTGTTGCCCTTCATGGCAAGCCATCCTGGGCTCACATTTCAGAAAGCTGATGCCCACCTGCACACGGCAAGAAGTTCTACAGCTTGTCTTCGTCCTTGCCAAAGCCAGCCTTGGTCAGCAAGGTCGCCGCATCTCTCCTCAATTGGGAAAGTATGGAGCATTTCGGCAGGGCCCTCCAGTCTTCTACGGATTCTGAAAATCTTCGCGCCCGTTGGACACAATTTGGCACGATATCCCCCTCGAAGACATCCAGCAACTCTATCAATGAATGCCAAGCCGCACAACTGTTGTACATGGCCAGAGGTGGACCAATGCGTTAACGACTTGCTCAATCTGTGGAACTCTTTCTCTTGAATAAATCATTCAGTTTTTGTCTGAAACTGCAATCATTTGCTTGTCTGTACATGTACATCAGAACTACCGATTTCAGTCCAGTCTGCTAAGTCCTTCATCGTGCGCTGTTTTTTTTTCTTTTTTTCTCCTTGTTGTTGTTGGTGTGGTCTTCAGTCCTGAGAGTGGTCCGATGCAGCTGTCCATGCCACACTATCCTCTGCAAGCTTCTTCATCTCCCAGTACCTACTGCAACCCACATCCTTCTGCAACTGCTTAGTGTATTCATCTCTTGGTCTCCCTCTACGATTTTTACCCTCCACGTTGCCCTCCAATACTAAATTGGTGATCCATTGATTCCTCAGACCATGTCCTACCAAACGATCCCTTCTTCTAGTTGTGCACAAACTCCTCTTCTCCCCAACTCTATTCAATACCTCCTCATTAGTTATATGATCTACCCGTCTAATCTTCAGCATTCTTCTGTAGCACCATATTTCGAAAGCTTCTATTCTCTTCTTGTCCAAACTATTTATCGTCCACGTTCCGCTTCCATACACGGCTATACTCCATGCAAATACTTTCAGAAACGACTTCCTGATGCTTAAATCTATTCCCTCAGCATCATTCGACTTAATTCGACTACATTCCAGTATCCTCGTTTTGCTTTTGTTGATGTTCATCTTATATCCTCCTTTCAAGACACTGTCCATTCCGTTCAACTGCTCTTCCAAGTCCTTTGCTGTCTCTGACAGTATTACAATGTAATCGGCGAACCTCAAAGTTTTTATTTCTTCTCCATGGGTTTTAATACCTACTCCGAATTTTTCTTTTGTTTCCTTTACTGCTTGCTCAATATACAGATTGTATAACATTGGGGAGAGGCTACAACCCTGTCTCACTCCCTTCCCAACCACTGCTTCCCTTTCATACCCCTCGACTCTTATAACTGCCATCTGGTTTCTCTACAAATTGTAAATAGCTTTTCGCTCGCTGTATTTTACACCTGCCACCTATAGAATTTGAAAGAGAGTATTCCAGCCAACATTGTCAAAAGCTTTCTCTAAGTCTGAAAATGCTAGGAACTTAGGTTTGCCTTTCCTTAATCTTTCTTCTAAGATAAGTCGTAAGGTCAGTATTGCCTCCCGTGTTCCACTATTTCTCATTAGAGTGTACTTTATGGAGAAAGTGAAAATATTCGCAGAATACAGGAATAAGGTAGGGCGGTAACTGTCAACTCTAATGAAAGATGATGAAAAACGAGAGATGTCTTGAATTTCTCGATGATGAGGACCGAACATCATACGAAGTCAGCATGCTTAGTAGCATGTCAAATTTTCATACTGTGGTGGCTTGATTCACTACGCTTCTGACGAAGGAAAACAGGGACTACATCTCCTGGGTGTTCCATTCTCACTAATTTTGGATTTGAACAGATACAGATATGAAAGGTAATAGATTGTCACTTGATAGCATTTTGAGCGCTTTGCATCAGATTTAATTCTTTTTTAAGACAGTGATCATCACTCCATTCCGCAGGGCTCAGTTTGACGAATTAGATCCAGAATAGCATCACAGCCACGTGTTGCACCGTTAAGTAATCGTTTCTTGTGAACTCGATCACAAAATGAGGAGTAACGTGTCGAGGTTCATGTAATACGGAAGAAAGCAGTTTAAAAAGTTCCCCGAGCATCAGGCCTCAAATAACAGCACTGGTTTAGTAATCAGCGGACGCAATGAAGTGAGAACTGCGGAGAAATCGAGCGTGAGGCAGGTAATTTCTGATTAGAATCGAGACGAAACGCACGATCGCATTTCCTCGCTTCTTGCTCGGTCCATTATTTAAAACTGGTGTTGCAAAAAAGAAAAGGTCGGGTAATAAACACACTTAGCGTTGCTGAAAGGAGCAGAGGAGCTTCGCTCAAGGACCAGTAAAATGAGAGGTTTAAGTGACCTTTACTCACGAAAGTGATTTGTAACGAGCACTACGTTATCACGCGTTACTTTTTTTTACGATGCAGTCCTTCAGTATATGAACTAGTTTTATGAAGAACAAAAATGACTGATCATTGCTTCCGTGATTTTTCAGAATTTACTTTTTGTTTTCTGTTGTGCATAAGATTATACACCTATAGAGTCCACCAGATACTACTAAAATTCTTTAATATAGAACAAAAACGCTGCGTGTAAAACAGACATTTCTTGAAAGGAATGACAGAAGTACCCAATAATTTAGCTGCCTGAATATCTTAGTCCCAGGGACACTACTCTTCCGCTACTTTGAAAGCATAGTGTACTGCTATGTTGATGTTGTGGTGCTGGTGGAGGTTTTCAGTCCGAAGATGGTTTGATGCAGTTCCCGTGCAGCTCCTGTGCCATTCTTCTTCTCAGCGTAGCTCTGGTAGCTTACATTCTAATCTGCTTACGTTTCTTGACCTCCCTCTACTACTTTTACTCCCCACGCTTCGCTCCAGTACTAAGTTCGTCATCCTTTGATGTCTCAGAATGTGTCCTATGAACCGATCCCTCTTTTGAATAAGGTTGTGCACAAATTACTATTTTCCACAATTCTATTCAGTGCCTCCTCATTGTTAGTTACGTGATCTATCCATCTAATCTTCATTCTTATGTAGTACCCCATTTCAAAAGCTTCTGTTCTCTTGTTTTCCAAACGGTGTATCGTACATGATTCATTTCTATACGTCACTACACTCCATACAGATAATTTCAGAACAGACCTCTTAACACTTACATTTATATTCGATATCAACAAATTTCTCTTTTTCAGGAAAGCTTTTCTTGCCATTGCCAGTCTACATTTTATATCCTCTCTATTTCAGCCATCATTAATTATTTTTCTGCCCAAATAACAAAATTCATCTACTACTTCAGGTGTCTGATTTCACAATCTAATTCCTTAGGGATAACTTGATTAATTTGACTACATTCCATTATAGTTGTTCTTTTTTTAATGTCCACCTTATATTCTCCTCTCCAGACACTGTCCATTCCGTCCAACAGCTCTTCCAAGTCCTTCGCTGTCCCTGACATAACTAAAGTGTCATCGGCAAACCTCAAAATTTTTATTTTGTCTCCCACGACTGTATTTTCTACTACAATTTCTCTTTGGTTTCCTTCACTACTTGCTCAGTGTGCTGAACACTGCTTCCCTTTCATGTCACTCGATTCTTAGAACTAGCGTCTGGTTTCTGTACGATTTGTAAAAAATCTTTTTCTCCCTGTATTTGACCCCTGCCACCATCAGAATTTGAAAGAGAGTATTCCAGTCAACATTGCCAAAAATTGTTCTCTAAGTCTACAAATGATAGAAACGTAGATTTACCTTTCCTTAATCTATCTTCTAAGATAAATCGTAGGGTCAGAATTGCCTCTCTTGTTCGTGCATTTCTCCAGAATCCAAATTAATCTCCCTAGAGGCCGGCTTCTACCAGCTTTTCCATTCTTCCATAAAGGATTCATGTTAGCATTTTGCAACCATGACTCAGTAACTGAAAGTTCGGTAATATTCACACCTGTCAGCACCTGCTTTCTTTGGAATTGGAGTTATTACATTCTTTTGGAAGTCCGAAGGTATGTCGCCTGTCTCATACATCTTGCACGCCAGATGGAAGAGTTTTGTCCTGGCTGGCTCTCCCAATACTGTCAGCAGTTCTTACGAAATGTCGTCTCCTCCTGAGGCCTTGTTTCGACTCAGGTCTTTCAGTGCTGTGTCAAGTTCTCAGTATCATATCTCTCATGTCATCTTCATCTGCGTCCACTTCCATTTCTACAACACTGCCTTCAAGTTCATCTCCCTTGTATTTGTCCTCTATATACTCCTTCCACCTTTCAGTTTTCCCTTCTTTGCGTAGGACTGGTGTCCCATCTGAACTCATGATATCTGTACACCTGCTTTTCTTTTGTCTAAAGGCCTTTATATTTTTCCTGTAGGCGGTATTGTCTTTGCTCTAGTGAAACTTGCTAAATCGTTACGTTTTTCCTCTTGCCATTCCTTGTTAGCCACTTTGCACTTCCTTTCAGTTTCAGCTTTATTTGCTACATTTTTATATTTTCTCCTTATTATGTGCATAGAGTATTCTGAGCTGCAAACAGTCCCCTCTCCTGTTAACATCCCCGTAAAACACAGCATTTATTTGACGAGCCACACATCCGGCTGCTAGAAGTTTTTTTCTGTAAAGCACAACAAAACGGGTGTTTTTCTACCGTCACGTATACTTAGTTACGCTAAGCACAGCACGGAACATTTAACTTTTTTAATTAAAATGAAGACCTAATTAGCAGTAATGTGAACTTTATATCTCGTTAAAATGAAAATAATGCATAGCTACAATTTCCACAAGAGTTGCTTGCGGAAAAGATTAAGCGTAAAAGTGACAACGAGACAAAAATTTGTAACACAATTAATGAAACAGAGACGTATACTAATGCCTTATTTTTTCATGGATCTTTTATTGCTGCCATGATTAAACCCCGCCATCACCTCTTCATGTGTAGAATTTGGTTCTTTTACTACAAAAGCCTCATTAAAAAGGGAGGTCGTTCACAGCTGGTGTCGTATAGCGAACTCATTCTCTGCGTGTGTCAACATCAGTATGGGAGAAGCCAGCCACATTCTTCAAAACTCTATTCCTAAGACTTTTTAACACTTCCCTAAAATTACCACTAATGGGTACATCCGCCTGAATGAGTACATCCTTATTGATAGCAATTAGCAGTTAATTCTTGTTGCACTTACAGAATTTCTTCGACACGAAAAAGATACAGCGCGTATCTCCCGCAAGACTTGCATCGATAAAGGCTTACGTTCACACAAGTCGATTATGTATATGTTCTGCGACTACATCAACGATACGACAGTACGAAAACACAGACACGCGCGCGCGCTCGAACTTTTTTTTAAATGTTGTCTGGGACAATTTGACAAGATGGTCTCGAAGATAAATTAAATATAGCTAGTGGGGAGGTAATTGACATCTTGGACTATGGGATGAATGCAACAGGCATTCTCGACCAAATCTGACTTTTGACCCCTCCCCTCTCCTAAGAAATGCCCCTACTCCTAAGCCATACCCCTCTTGATTCCCCCTCTTCCCATCCACTTTTTCTATTTCATTTTTTGAAATAGACTAATTACGAAGAGTGTTACGTGTACTTAGCCCAGTCACACCTCATTATTTTACTGCCACACCACCGCGTCCACTCAAGTTTCTCAACTCCTTCATAAGCCACACCACTTCCGCTCTTTTCTGGTTTATTTTGAAAAGACATGGTAAGTCACCAACAGAGTGGACAACATATGGTGACCGAGCGAGGTGGCGCAGTGGTTAGCACACTGGACTCGCATTCGGAAAGACGACGGTTCAATCCCGCGTCGGGCGTTCCTGATTTAGGTTTTCCATGATTTCGCTAAATTGCTGCAGGCAAATGCGGGGATGGTTTCTTTGACAGTGCACGGCCGACGTCCTTCCCCATCATTCCCTAATGCCATGAGATGGATGACCTCGCTGCTTGCTCTCTTCCCCCAAATCAACCCAACCCAATCCAAAAGATGGTGGTTTAAAATGAAATTGTAACCTGCTGGTTGTAGATATAATGCACTGAAATTGTTATCTCTATATTGTAGATATGTAGAAAAGACGTAAACTGAAACTGCAAAGTAAGTTATAGCATCATGTTGGCAATCTATCATGGCACTGAAATTGTAACACACTGGTTGTACGTGGGGTTTTCAATAAGTAATGCAACACATTTTTTCGTGAAAGCATGTTGGTTTTATTTAGTATTTCCCTCCATTTTGGCTACAAAATCCTGTTTTTCAACATAGGCAATGTTCAATGCAACGGCCCTACGCCTGTTTATTGCGAGGGCCTGTATGCTCGCATAGTACCATTCTACTGGTCGACGTGGGAGCCAGCGTCTTGCTCCAGCAGTAACTTCCCCATCATCCACTGCTTCCCGCAAAGTGAATCCTTAATTGGGCCCAACAGATGAAATTAGGAAGATGAGAGAGCAGGGCTGTAGTCTGGATGAGGAGGGAGACTCCACCGAAATTTTGTGATCTCCTCTCGGGTGCGCAGAATTGGTGAGGCATTGCGTTGTCATGGAGAAAGAGACCTTCCTGTAAGTCTGCAGGCTTTCGTGGCCGTTGTCACTGAAGCTAAAATCTTCTGGGTTATTAGGCCGCGTCATATTTCTTCTAAAATGATCGACGTTTGACCCCTCTGCTGGGATCTTTATCAGGATCTTCTGGTGCCCACTACTGCTAGAACACTGTCAGAGACCAGTGGCGCGGCCTCTTATAAAGGGGAGTTTTCTCGCGTTCGTGCTGGAGAAGTGATAGTATTGGTTAAAATTCATATGGCTACCATTGGTGGGCCATAGTCATAGGCTAATATTCCCACTCTGATGCAGAAGAAGGAGCGTTGTTGGCTAATCTCTTGTGGATACCATTGGCAGCCCAACGTCATTGGATAGAAAGGCACTATTCCACACTTACGCTGGAGAAGGGATATTGGTTGAAATTCCTGCTACTGCTATTGGTTGCTCGTCATCATTGTCTAGAATCGAAACGCCGGTCGCTGTGGCCGAGCGGTTCTAGGCGCTCCAGTCTGGAACCGCGCGACCGCTACGGTCGCAGGTTCGAATCCTGCTCGGGCATGGATCTGTGTGATGTCCTTAGGTTAGTTAGGTTTAAGCAGTTCCAAGTTCTAGGGGACTGATGACCTCAGGTGTTTAGTTGCAAAGTGCTCAGAGCCATTTGAACCATTTAGAATCGAAACGGACAGAGCAGGAGAGGGGGAATGTTTACCCAAATTATTATTGTCCGCCGAGATGGACTTGCAGCGTTGTTTATGTCGCTCGCAGACCGCGGCCGCGTATTAACTTCCTTGATGGCGGGGAGCCACGATGCCAGAAGCCTATAGCCGTCCTCTCTATTGAAATTAGATGCATTCTTGAAAATTTCAACCGCTTCTCGGACCTTTCTTCTATAAACGTTTGTTTCCTTAGCCAGTAAACGTACGTTATTAAAACTGATGTCAGAGCCACAGTTCTCATGATGTTCCGCTACTGCCGATTTTGCACGCGGCCTAATAACCCAACTTCAAGGAGACCTTCCTTTGCATTTTTAGGCGACGAACACTCTGAAGTCAGTTTCCTGAGGGTAGCACAGTATACATCACAGTTGATCGATGCAGCGTGACTGAGGACATTAAACAGAATAACCCCTTCAGAATCCCAGAAGACCACCGACTGAGACTTTACCGGTTGATTGTACGGCTTTGAACTTTTTCTTCGGCAGAGAGGTGATGTGGCGCCACTCCAACGATTGCCGTTTCGTTTCCGGTTCGAAGTGATAAACCCACATTGCAACGCTTGTCGCGATGTTGGACCAAAAATTGTGACGATCAGCCTCGTAAAGCACAAGAAATTTCACACTGAAGGGCCCTTTGTTGCTTTTTTGTGGTCTTCTGGATGTCGGCGAGGAACCCAGCGGCCACACTATAGTTCCCATCTCCCCTTGAGTACCCCAACTCGACAAGTATGTCAGCACTACCAACACAGACGCCCAGTTATGCAGCGAGGTGTTTCACTGTGATTCGTCGAAAACTTCGAGCCGCGGGGGATTAGCCGAGCGGTGTTAGGCGCTTTAGTCATGGACTGTGGGGCTGGTCCCGGTGGAGATTCGAGTCCTCGCTCGGGCATGGGTATGTGTGTTTGTCCTTAAGATAATTCAGGTTAAGTAGTGTGTAAGCTGAGGGACTGACGACCTTAGCAGTTAAGTCCCATAAGATTACACACACATTCGAACATTTTTTTTGATAACTTCGAATAAGAGTGTCCGCACGTTCCAATATTACATGAGTCACAGCGTTATGCGGCCAGCCGGCACGTGAGAGATCAGGTAGGTTTGCGCTACCTTGTTGCGATGATGACAAAGCCTTGTCCAATTACACAACATGCTGTTGTTCACTGCCACTTCTCCATAGATATCATGCAGACGCCTGTGAATATCTGCGATGCCCTCGTTTCCCACAAAAAAAAAAAAAAAAAAACTCGATGACACCTCTCTGCTTCGAACACACCTCCATTACAGACGTCATTTTGAAGGCTACGTGTAGCGGCTACTTATCGGAACTTCATGAAGCGGGAACATGCCACGATGTCCCACAAAAATTTCCACATTTTTTTCAACCGAAATTGGGGGAGAAAAAGAATGTGTTGCATTTGGGATCGAAGACCTATCGTAGATGTATTGTAACAATATAATGAAGAACATCCATTATACATTGAGGTACATATCTCAATAGTTTCTTGTGGTCTATAACTGTCTTGGCTGTTTGAGCTTGCTAGGCAGACAAAATATTCCATCTCCTTCGTGCGTGTAGTTAGTTGCATACATTTGAGCCGTGCGCGACTCGTGTTCGTGCCGTTATTGCTTCACATCTTGGCGGACTCCCGTCTCGTTCCTTATTCGATTTACTGGCGTCACCAAGTTGTTCGCTTGCCTGCCCATGAGTGGCAGCAGCAGCACTTATCGGTGAGAGCACTGTTGTACTGTCTTTGGAGCAACCGCTAATATTTCCGGGTCGTCGTGTGTGGGGAGTCCAGTGGGGACGGAGCAGCAGTGAGGTCCGGACAGCCATGACTCGCCCGACCGTTGCCGGCATACATGACTTCAGCGGGGATGACTTTGGTTGGTAGTTTGGTCGGTCGTCTCATCGAACGACGTGTATTTGGGCGCCGACCGCTTCCGGGTTCTGTATGTGTGTCGACTTGTGATTCCTGCCAGTTGTTCTACAGTGACTGGTTTTAGTATTGTTCGAGTTGTTTGTCGAAGTGTTTTGCGGAACCGTGTGTAGCTTGTGTGGTTTTGACTGAGCAGTTATTTTAATAGTGTCTGCGTGCTGGATTGGGTCAGTCGTCTGGGACGGAAGAGCGAGGAAGTCTCCGCGGGGCGAGCCGAGGCCGGGGCCTATGGCGGAGTGCACACACTGTCAGATCATGAGGCGGTAGCTGCGAGAGCGACGAAGTTCATTGCCCACCGAACCTGGTCTCTGAAGTTGAGTGATCAGTTAACCTGTTATGAAATCGCAACTATTGTGACATCTCTTCGAGCATTTGCGGGTTGTTGTTCCCCGGGCCGTTCGGGCTAGCAGCAACGTATGAAGTGTTGGCGAAATCTCGCAGCCGTCTTCCTATGTTGTAATTAATTATAGAAATTGACTGTTACTTACCAGTGAAGTGCACCAGCGGTATTTTCTGCCCTGTGGCCGTTAACGCGCCAGTTACCTGCCCTGTTCGTTGGCGTAGTTTTCCGGCAGTATGCCTTTCCTCGTCGTGTTGATGCTGTCCGGCGCGGCGTGTAGTTCGACAGCTTTATAAGTTGTTTGGTTCATATTTTGCTTAGAGTGGTTGTTGCTCCCTTGGCTGTTTTTGAGACGCCAATTTCTTAAGTCGTAGTGCTGTTCGTATCCTCGTCCTCAGCGGGTAATTTCCATCGTTGTGCCGTTGATCGGACGGAAGGGAATTGGTTTAATTATTGGTCGGTCCTTGGACCATCCCTAGTTTGGGTTGCCCTCCGATTATTTAACTTCAACTCTTGGCTGCCTGTCTCACCTCACCTACCTTCTTAGGCCGACCGTTGTAACACTTCTGAGCACCACCTGTTCTCTTTGTTTGAGATTGTGATTTTCATTTTAGTTTGAAGTATTGTGCGAGGCCTTCGGCCGTGTATTAATTCAGTTCTTTTTAAATTTTACATAAAGGCCTTAAACCGTGTTAAATTAAATTTTGAAGATTGTTTTTATTTTAAAAAATCTTAAAATTTGTTGCACATGAAATTGTTTGTAACCCAGGCCCCAAGCCGTTAGTTGTTCGATATGTTATGTGTGGCCTTCAGCCGAGGAATTACGTGAACCCCTTTTAATAAGGCCTTCATCCGTGTATATTCTTTAAAGGAAAATTTTTTGTAAGAAGGAACGGGTTTATTTTAAATTGTTTGTCGGACCTGTTGTTCAAGCTTTCAGCCGTTCTTGTTTTTGGTGTGGTTTTGGGCCTTCAGCCCAGAAAGCCTTACTGTTTAGTTGTGATCTTTTAAAGCAATGTGTAAATAAGCGGTACTTAGAAAAATAAAGTTGTGTGTTTGATTGCGCAACTCACAGTAACTGTTTACGGCCCCATCCACAACCATAACCTATTTTGCTAATTTTTTTCATAGTTCCACACAACTTCTTCCTGTTTTCTCGATTTATCTGTGTTTAGTTTTTCAAGGTCTATCCACTGTGCCAACTTATAACTAAATCTGAGGGGGGGTGCGATGGGGAGGTTCCTTTGTACAGGAATGGGTAGATCACATCACGCTTGTGGTCCATCATGCTGCTGACCTGTCCATACCACAGTCTTCTGGCACTCTTAAGCGGCGCCTTGTGCCTTGGTGGACAGAAGAGTGCCGTTCAGCCATCCGGGACAGGCGTGCGGCTCTTCGCCGATTTAAATGCCGCCCAACAGCGGTCAATCTTACCGCCTTTCAAATCGCGAGAGCCAGGGCACGCCGTGTCATTAAAGAGAGCAAGAAAGGGTCATGGCAGGAGTTCCTGGACTCCATCAACCGTTCCACTTGTTCCACAAGAGTATGGGAAGCCATTCTGAGGATTTCCGGTAAACATAGCCGTTTACCAATAGCTGCTGTCCTGAACCAGGGATGCCTCCAAACGACACCCAGAGCCATTGCTCAGACGCTGGCAGAGCATTTTGCACACTACTGCAAATCAAGATCCAGCGTTTCGTCGCTACCGTGCGACTGTCGAAAGAGCGACCTTGGACTTTCGGTCGAACAGTTCCGAGGCCTACAATTCCCCTTTCTCCATGTGGGAACTTGAATCGGCACTTACTGAGACTTCTGACACTGCACCAGGTTACGACCGCATCCGGTACTCCATGCTTCGACATCTGCCAGCGGCGTCAAAGGAAATCCTCCTCGATGTTTTAATCTCATATGGCAGACAGGAGTGTTCCCCACCTCGTGGAGGGAGGCAATTCTCATCCCTCTCCTCAAACCAGGAAAGGACCGCACATGTCCCGGTAGTTATCGTAGTATCACCTTGACAAGCTGTGTCGGAAAGACCCTGGAACGGATGGTTAACCGGCGTCTGGTCTGTCTGTTAGAGACAGCTCCTTAGCCGCTTTCAGTGTGGATTCCGAAAATGTCGGTCCACGGTCGACAACCTGACCCTCCTAGAGGCGGCTATTCAGCAGGCTTTTCTCCGTCAGTATCACTGTATCGGTATCTTCTTTGATATCAGTAAGGCATATGATACTACTTGGAGACACTGTATTCTTGCACAAATGCATCAATGGGGCTTTCGTGGCCGCCTCCCGATTTTCATTCGGTCTTTCCTGTCTCAGCGGTTTTTTCGGACCCGCGTTGGTAACACACTGTCTGATCGCTTTGAGCAAGAGAACGGTGTCCCCCAGGGCAGTGTTTTAAGCGTTACCCTCTTTGCCATAGACATCAACAGTATAACGTCTACAGTGAGGAGTCCAGTACAGTGCTCCTTATTTGTGGACGACTTTGCTGTTTTCTGTTCCTCCTCCAGTGTTGCAACCGTGAGCCGTCAGTTGCAGCTAACAGTGCGGCGGTTAGAGGAGTGGGCTGCGAAGACGGGTTTTCGGTTTTCTGCCGATAAGTGTGTTTGTGTTCATTTTAATCGTTCTCGTCATCTTTTTACTTTGCCTGCCTTGCATATGGGGGATACTGTCCTACATTTTAGAGACACAGTGCGGTTTCTGGGCCTAATTTTTGACTCCAGGTTGTCATGGCTGCCACACCTACGTGACTTGAAAGCCAGAACGCTGAAGGCACTGAACATCCTCAAGTGCCTCAGCCACAGATCTTGGGGCGCGGAAAGGGCGCGTCTCCTTCAGTTTTATGGAGCTTTTGTGCGTTCACGGCTGGACTATGGGTGCACAGTATATGGGTCAGCGAGGCCATCTTATTTGCGGATCCTTGACGCTGTTCACCATGCTGGGATCCGACTGGCCACAGGTGCTTATCGGACCAGTCCCGTACCCAGCCTCTGTGCTGAGTCTGGCGAACCGCCACTTACCATCCGGCAGCAGCTCCTGCTGGTGCGCCAGGCTTGTAAGTTTCTTGCAGCTCCCAGATCGCCTGCTCACCATCTTGTTGCCCATCCACCTCTGGACCGCCTTTCTTCCCGCCGTCCCCGGGCTACGTTGCCGTTTGGGATCCGTGTGCAACGTGTACTAGAGTCCCTCGGTGTGGAGTCTGTACAACCCCAAATCCAAGGTTTTAACCGCCTGCCACCCTGGTTACTGAAGAGGCCCGGAGTTTTTTTAGATTTATTGCAGTACAAGAGAGATTTCACTCCTGCCACCGTTTTTAATGCAGCATTTTCTGCCATTTTATCTGAGCACCACGACTATGTAGCTGTTTTTACGGATGGGTCGAAACAAGGGAATTCTGTTGGTTGCTCAGTTGTTTTTCCATATCGTGTCCTCAAGGTCCGACTGCCTCAGACTTTTACTGTCTTTGATGCAGAATTGTTTGCGATCTTGCGGGCACTGGAGCACATGAGACATTCTTCCTCTCCTAAATTTCTTGTCTGTTCCGATTCACTCAGTGCCCTTCACTCATTGCAACGTTTGTATCCGGCAGACAAAATTGTCCAGACCATTCAGGATGCCCTCCTCCGACTACAGCGACTGGGGAAGGTTGTAGCTTTCTGCTGGGTTCCGGGGCATGTTGGCATTGCTGGGAATGAAAGGGCAGATCTTGCAGCCAAGGAGGCCTGTCTCGCCCCACAAGTATCTCAGTGTGCTATCCGCTTGCACGCACTCATCTCGCTGTTGAGCTCACGGGTTATGCGTCGGTGGGAGGATGAGTGGCTGGAAGTGACTGACAATAAGCTCCGTATAGTCAAGCCCACAACGCGTGTGTGTGGTGTACTTCCTTTCAGCCCCATCGACGGTACGAGATTCTCCTCACTCGGCTTCGAATAGGCCACAGCCCTATGACGCACGGCTTCCTGCTCCGGCGAGAGGACCCTCCAATGTGTGGTGCTTGCGGCGTCCAGATCACTGTGCGCCACGTTTTATTGGATTGTGTTTTATTTTCTGACCAGCGGGTCGCAGCTGACTTGCCAGTGGACCTGCCCTCTCTTTTAGGCAACACTCGGACGAATGTGGTTAAAGTTTTAAAGTTCTGTGCCCTGTCAAATGTTTTTACAAAGATTTTAGGGAGAGGATTTTAATTTGCTCACTGTGTGACAAGCTCGCCCATATTTTATGTAAGTGGCCAGCCAATAACAATTTCCTGTGACATTCTTGTTGCTATGTTTCCCTTTTCCTTAGGTTTTACTTTCTTAGGTAGCATTTTCCTTCTTTTCCTGCTTTCTTTGAGTGTGTGCTTTAGTTTTCTTAGGTCTGTCCACATTCGTTCCTTTTAATGTGTGTCAGGGCGCTGATGACCTCGAAGTTGAGCGCCCATAAGCCCCAACACACCACCACCTCTCACCTTATCAGCCCCTCCCTCCAATTTTCTAGATCACAGCAACTGAAACGCTTCGATTTCTTCTTTCCGCTTTTCTCGGAATCCATGGTTCACTAATACAAACACTGTCCTCGAAAACTACGTTCTCAGAAATTTCTACCTGAAATTAAGGTCTATGTTTAACATAGAACTATTTTGCTCAAGTGTGCCGTCTTTGACTGTGCTAGGGTGTTTTCAGTGTCGTCCTTTCTTCTTTTGTCTTACGTAGTTCCGTATCTAAATTAAAAATCTCCCTTAACGTCATCGACTTCGTAGTCACCAGTTCTAATAAGTTTTATCGCTAAACTCATTTCTGCTTCTCCCCATTACTTTCGACTTTCTCGGCTAACAGTCGTCCCATATTCCGTTCTCCTTACACTGTTAACTCCTTTCAGCACGTCCTGCATTTATTCTACACTTTCACAGAGAGTCGCAATATCGTCAGCGAATCTAGTCATGGGTGTCCTTCATCTTGAATTACAATCCTACTCACGGTGCTAGGGTTTTTCCTACAGCCATTTCACCTCGGGTTCCCTGCACTTCCTCTTTATATCACTGTTAAGTGACTTGTATTGTTGCATTCCTGTGTTTCCCTGAATATTTGAGTACCTCATCCTTTCGTTGACCACATGAATTATTTCTTCAGTTACCGTAGATTACTCTGCCGGTATCTTTATTATGCTTACGTTTGGCCAAGCAACATCTTTGACTGCCCTTTTTACAGCTATCCATTCCTCTTCGGTTCAACTGCCTACCTTGGTATTCAATATCGCAATGTCAACAGAATTTCAAACTTATCATTTCTCTGCACTTCCCAATTCCACTCCTTTTCACACTGATTCTTCTGCCTCTCTTAAAAACATACATCTCTCTGAACTCGACAATAAGCTAATATGTCTTTTAGTCCATATTCCGAGATTTCTTTCACTTATTTGCCTAATAAAATGTAGGTGGACTGTTGTCGAGTTTTCTAAAGCTTGCCACCTTGAAGCGCGAATTTCTCATACACACATCAAAGAAAGTTTTGCATCACCTCGGTTCCGTGAGTTCCGGAACCTGTCCAGAAAATTGGAATAGATGTCAACATAAACATCATTTCCGCCATTTTCATTGCTCATGAAAACCACATATTGCAAATTGTACCACCATACAGCCAGATCTTCAGAGATGGTGGTCCAGATTGCTGTACACAGCGGTACCTCTAATACAGAGTAGCACGCCCTCTTGCAGTGATGCATGCCGGTACTCGTCATGGCATACTATTCACATCAAAGCATTGTTGGTCCTGATTGTCCCATTCCTCAAGGTCGAATCGTCGTAAATCCCTCAGAATGGTTGTTGGATCACGTCGTCAATAAATAGCCCTTTTCAATCAATCCCAGGCATGTTCGATAGGAATCATGTCTAGAGAACAAGCTGGCCACTCTAGTCGAGCGATGTCGTTATCCTGAAGGAAGTCATTCACAAGAGGTGCACGATGGGGGCGCAAAATTGTCGTCCACGAAGCCTAATGCCTCGCCAATATGCAGCCGACATGATTGCATTATCGGTCGGAGGATGGCATTCATGTATCGTACAGCCGTTACGGCGCCTTCCATGACCACCCGCGGCGTACGTCGGCGCCAAAAAATGCCACACCAAAACAGCAGGGAACTTCCACCTTGCTGCACTCGCTATACACTGTGTCTAAGGCGTTCAGCCTGACCGGGCTGCCTCCAAACACGTCTCCGACGATTGTTTGGTTGAAGGCATATGCGACACTCATCGGTGAAGAGCACGAGATGTCAATCCTGAGCTGTTCATTCGGCATTTTGTTAGGCCCTGCATGGTGTCGTGGTTGCAAAGGTGGACCTCGCCATAGACATCGGGAGTGAAGTTGCTCATTATGCAGCCTATTGCGCACAGTTTGTGTCGTAACATGACGTCCTGTGGCTGCACGAAAAGCATGATTCAACATGCTGGCGCTGCTGACGGGGTCCTTCTGAGCCATAATCCGTAGGTATCGGTCATCCACTGCAGTAGTAGTCCTTGGTCAGCCTCAGTTAGGCATGTCATTGACAGTTCTTGTCTCTCTGTATCTCCTCCATGTCCGAACAACATCGCTTTGGTTCACTCCGAGACACCTGGACACGTCGCTTGTTGAGAGCAGTTCCTGGCACAAAGTAACAATGCGGATGCGATCGAACCGCGGTATCGACTGTCTAGGCATGGTTGAACTGCAGACAACAAGAACTGTATACCTGCTTCCTGGTGGAATGACTGGAACTGATCGGCGGTCGGACCCCATCCGCCTAATAGGGGCTGCTCATTCATGGGCGGGTTTAGTGACACCTCTGAACAGTCAAAGGGACTGTGTCTTTAGTACAATATCCACAGCCAACGTCTACCTTCAGAAGTTCTGGGAACGAGGGTGATGTGTGTATGTGAAGTGAGACGCTAAACTGTAAGTTCACAGTCTTATAAATCATAATTAGAAGTTTAGTTCTTCTGTAATTAGTGTATGTCATTGACTGTTCCTTCTTGAGGATGGTGCGTAGGCTCTGATTTCACCTGTTACAGTTCTCCACAAATAAATAATCAAACTATGTTGTTTCTCTTGGAGACATATATTCTCTATTTATAAAATCTCTACGTGTTTATCAGCCTCTTGTGCCTGCCCATTCTTTCTTTTCTCCAAAACTTTCAGCATTTCTTCCGGAGTTGATTCTGCTTCAGTCTGTGCGGTTGTTGTCTTTACCTTAATTAGAGTTTAAGAGATTTTAAAAGACAGACATAAAAGTAGAGAACCAGCTCCCTTATTTACCAAAAATTTTGGCATATGAACATATTCGCACTTTTTTGTGCTGAAACTGAGTAGCAAAGCTACAGTAACGGTGGAAGACAGAGAAGACTGTCAGTGGGAGAGGAAGAGATGGGAGACAGTGACAGTGGCAGTGAAAGAGAGTGATGGAGGTAAACAACAGCAGTGGGAGCCAAAGTCAGAGGAGATAGTGGCGGTCAGTGAGAAACAGTAGCAGTAAAAGAGAAGGAGCGTGGAATGGAGATAGTAGTGGGAGCAAAAGGGAGAGGAGACTGTGGAAATGAAAAAGAGAGATTGCTAGGAGTGTCCAGAGTCTCCTCCTTCTCCGTACCGCCGAACTTTAACATTTACGTGTAAGGGAGTGCATATTTTGGATTGAAATTTTGATCTCTTGAGTATAGGAGGGGAAAAAAGTTGAATGGCGCAAAATGTTTGAGTTGCTGAGGTATAGTACAGACAGTGGCGTTGGGAAACATAGAAAAAAGGAAGCAGTGTAAGTGCGAGAGAAGACAGTGGTAGTGGAATATGTTGTAAATACAGGAGACAGTAAATGAGAGATAGAAGATAGTGGCAGTGAGAAGGAAAAGCAGAAGGGCCCAAAGTGAGTGGGAGAGAAGACGGTGTCAATGGGGGAGCAAAAAACGAATGCTGACCGTAGCAGCAAAAGATAGGCGCCTACATGTCCGACAGTCGCCGATTTGGGGAGGGGAGAGGGGTAGTAAAGACATATGAAAGTTTCCCAGTCTAGGGGAGTATGAATGTTTAATTACAGACCGAGACTTAATAAAAGAATTTAGGTCGGTCGCTTGACGGCGCGTTCGGCGCGGGCCCGCCCGTTGTCAGCGCGCCGCAAGGCACGGAAGCTCGCACTGGGGCGTATCGCTTCCAGTCGGGTGTACGCTGCAGTCCTCATAGGGGAAGCGAAGCGTCTCGCATAGCCTCTCTTTCCCAAGTGGCTCTTTCCGCCTTCCCGTGGTGCCAGATGTTAAGCTTGGCATTCTGCCTTGCGACAAAAGGGAGAGCTGCGACCCAACCCGATGCGAAAGCGAAGGGTGCGTGGCACAGGGGGAGCTGTGTCAAGGGACCGAACACCAGTCCCTTTCTGTTCGCAGGGCACAGACCAGCAGGTGCTCTGCATGCCGGCGACCTCGTTTGTCGGTTTGGGATCATGGCGCGAGTCGGCAACGGCGCTTCGCCGCGCCCCTGGGTAACCGGGGCGTGTTCTGCCAAACCCAGGAGGTGGTGACATCACCTGGGCTAGGTTAGATGGGTCTAGACCGCCGAACGTCTGGGGGACCGGCCCGCCACCTGAGTAGGAGCAGGTCCTTGGCCTTCAGGTGGAAACTCGGCAAGTAGGCGGCGAAGGGCGAGAGGTGCATCCGCCTCTCCGGAGGCGTGAAATCGTCGACGACGGGGACACCGAGGAGGACCAGTGCACTGGCGACGGTGCGCTGAACCTGGCAGCTCTGAAGTGCCCTTGACCTAGGGGCGAGGTCGGTGGGCGAGCTGCAGAAGTCCCCCCCCCCCCCCCCCCATGCCAGAGGAGCCGGTCCGGGGCAAGAGACGGGCTCCCACCCCTTTTTTCTTCACTCGTTCATCATGGCTACAAACGAAACGAGTGACTCGTGTGCGCCTCAACGAGCTTCCACTGCGCCTGATCCCTCTCCCCAGGACGAGCAGGGTCAGGCAGAGAATGAGACAGTTATGCAAAGGTATACTAGAATCACGTCGTTTATGGAGCAACAAATTAAAAATGGCAAAATAAGCCAGGCTGGGCTTGCCATTATTAAGAATGAGCTGGCAGCATGGGCTATTGCCCACGCTAAACTAGAAGGAAGGGCGGAGGAACTTGAAAAGGAGAACGACCGATTGAGGAAACAACCGGCAAAGACGTGGCAGCCGTGGCTGCGCAAGCGCCCACTAAGCGCCCACAAAACTCGACTAAAGACACTATAGATAAAATCACAAAAAGAACAGACACAGCAGTTTTCCTCAGGACACTATCTGGGCAGGACACAAGTGTCAAGAAGATCCAAGAACTCTTTACAAAAAGTATAGACCCTGTTAAAGACAAAATAAGAATTAAAAAAGTAAAACCAAGTAGAAATTCTGTTATAGTTGAAGTGGCTTCAGAGGAAGATAAAGTAAAACTGCTGAACCACCGAGGAAAAGAAATCCTCTAGTAATATTATATGACGTTCCCACAATAATGACCAATGAAGAACTACTAGAAACAATTAGGCAACAAAATTTTGAGCAAATTAATGAGGAAGAATTTAAGAACTGCTTCAAATTAAAATTTAACACTGGGCCACGGGGTCGTGATGTTGTTCATCACGTCGCCGAGGTGTCAGCGCAAATGTGGAGAAACATTACAACAATTTGCTGAATATATGTTGGCTTCCATGCCATTAACACAAGAGATTATGTCCTGGTACCTCGTTGCCACAACTGTGGAGACTTGGATCACGTCTTAAGGTTGTGCACCAGGGAGCCGGCGGGCGCTGAGTGTGGGGAACATGGTCATGGCCGCAAAGATTGCAAGGCGGCGGCAGTCTGTATACCATGCAAGAATCGAGGAAAGAAGTCTTGCGGAGCCACAGGCAGGAATTGCCCGAAATACAAAATGTTGGAGCAAAGATTAATTTCCAGAACCGACTATGGCTGAGACAGGCATACCGAATAGGATGCCAAAACGAAAGTCCCCGAGCAAGAGGAGGAGGGACGCCATGAGGGCAAACAGATTCAAGGATTTTCTGAGGTCGCTCTCCTGCGCCACTAAAACTGAAATACAAGACAAAGCAACTCAGACTGATTTCCCAACAATGGACATTGGCATGCAAACCAATCTCCCCCTCATGGCTGAAACTCTCTCCTCTGGAAGCCGGGGAACAAAGCCGGAATTGTACCAACAACGGCAAGGGCATCCTGTGGCTGTGGCAACGCCTAAAGACAATCACACTGATCATACAAACCAAAAACCCATTCAAGAAAATACAGTGACAGGCTCATGTACGAGCCCCACTGTACGAAGCTCTCCAATTGTCAGAGTGCCACCGGTCGATCCGGTAAGGGTGTACCCCAACTTGGAGTACACTATGCAACTATCCAGATTAGAGCAGCCGGCTACCCTGACCACTGCCTTACGACATGTGGTCCGAGTAGGACACGAAGAAGGCAGAAAGATAACCTTCTCGGTTATGGAGGCTGTTGACAGCATCCAGCTAAAATCAGTGAATCTCCCCACCGACTTCGGAGCCTTACGAGACCTGCTCAAGAAAGTTTTTGAGAGACGAGGAGAGAAATTTAACCTTAACGACATATACGAACAATCGGTAGTAGCATACGGACGAATTGCTTTTGACTGGAGCAAGACTTGGCCACATGACCGAATACATACATACTCCCCGTAATGACAAAAATAACTATTGGACAGCTTAACAGTCACAACAGCAGACTCGTTATGCAGGAGCTCCGAAGGGAGGTGGAAGAGAGGAGACTAGATGTACTCTGTCTACAGGAGCCATACTCCCTGGCTGGAAAAATAGCTTTTGCTGCTGCGAGCTGGCAAATAGTCAGCAGAGGAGATGACCCGAAGGCGGCGATCATAATTACAAATAGACTCCTGAGAGTCACCACACTCTCACAGTTCACAACCAGCCACTGCAACGTCGTGGAGCTTCAAACTCCTATGGGAACAATAACTCTTATAAACATGTATTTCCAATATGGGGACAACATAGAACTCTACATAGACCATCTAGCGAGAGCTACCACGGCGTTGCAGGGAAGAAAAGTAGTAGTAACAGCTGACATTAACGCAAAATCCCCTCTGTGGTACAGTGACACAAGAGATGCTAACGGAGAAAAAGTCGAGGAACTCATAATGGCATCACAACTTGTAGTGGCAAACAGGCCCGGCAATCCTCCTACCTACGCTGCAGGGGGAGGACAGGGCACAAATATTGATGTCACCCTTGTAACACCAAATATGGCTAACAGTATTCAAAATTGGAGAGTCGTAGAGAATGCCACCACAAGCGACCATAATTTGATATCTTTTACCTTGGGAGAAAGAGATTGCCGCTGGGCCACAGGGTGGGAGGTGCAACTAAATTATAGAAGAGCCGATTGGGAACGCCTAGCCAGGGAGTGTGACATTCCTCCATCACCGGAAGGCGACATACATCTGGACATAGACGTAGACCAGAGAGCAGAGGAACTGGTGAATGCAGTGACAAGAGCGGTGAAGGCAGCCGTACCTACTAGGAGGAGGGCCATGGCGGCCTCTCCGTCACCATGGTCTGCTGATCTAAGTGAACTACGTCAATCTGTCAGAAGGCTGAGAAGGCACTACCAGCGCAATGTCGTCTGGCAGGAACGCCAAAGGTGGCAGGTGCTATATAGAGAGGAAAAGCGGAAGTTCCAAAAGGAACTACGCGAAGTCAGGATGAGAAGTTGGGAAAATTTTGTGCTCAACCAGTTGCTTACGGACCCATGGGGGCTTCCATACAAGCTGGTGAGGGAGAAAATCCGCTCTCCTCTGGAGTTATCAACAGTCAGGTACGGGGGCGGGATGACGGAGTCCTGGCAGGAAACTGCGGGGGTCCTCCTCCGGTCCCTGTTGCCTGACGATAATGTGGATGGGGAAACAGAGGAACAGAAACAACTCAGAGACGAAGATCAAGAGGAATACGGTAATGAGACGGCTGTCTACCCCTTTTCAGAGGAGGAGGTGGCAACCCACATAAGATCATTGAAAAAAGGAAAAGCACAAGGCCGGACGGCATTGTGGCGGAGGTGGTGCAGTTTCTGGCGCCTCAGCTGACTGCGCCACTAACACACTTATATAACGAATGCCTCAGACAGGGAAAATTCCCAAAGAGATGGAAAACGGCAAATGTAATTATTATAAAGAAAGGACCGGACAATGACCCTGCGGAAGTAAAATCTTACAGGTCGATTTGCTTGTTGGATATATTTGGTAAAATACTGGAGAAACTGCTGGCTGACAGATTGACGGCACATCGAGTGTTGTGTGGGGTGAGTGACAGGCAGTTCAGGTTCAGGCCGGGGCGGTCAGCATCTGATGCAATCGCCCTGGCGGCCGAGGTCTGTGGCTCGACCCCGCACAAATACGTGGTTGGCATCGTGGTTGATATCAGTGGCGCCTTCGACAACCTTTGGTGGCCTTAGCTCTTCTCCTGATTGCGGGAGAAAGAGTGTCCAGGGCCTCTATATGGTTGCCTGAGGAGCTATTGTAACGATCGGGAGGTATGGTTATCATCATCTAGCGAAAGAATCAGAAAGACAATTACCAAAGGATGTCCCCAAGGTTCCGTCTTGGGCCCCCTTTTCTGGGACATCCATATGGAGCCTTTATTAGATAAATTACAACAGAGCGATGAGGTGCTAGAGGTGATAGCCTACGCGGATGACCTCCTCCTGTTGGTTGGCGGCCGTAGCCGCGAAGACATTGAACCGAAAATAGAGACAGCATTAGACAAACTCCGACAGTGGTGCCACGCGACTAAAATGACGATCTCACCCAGTAAATCCACCTACTTACTACTAAAAGGAAATCTTATTAGAAACCCGACTGTCAGAATAGACGGAACACCAGTTCTCCATCGACGAGAGACACGTTACCTGGGAGTTATCATTGATGAGAGGTGGAGCTTCGGAAAACACATTGAAACTGTCACTCAGCGAGCCCTTCAGATATTAAATAACCTAATTTCCATAGGCCACAAAAGATTCCATTTTCCTCCACACCTAATTAGACTTTATCATAATAGTATCCTAACCTCAGTTGTGGGCTATAGCTCGGGAGTCTGGGCGCACAGGCTCACGAGGGTTGTGCCCGCCATGGCCCATGGCAGTGAGAAGGGTACAGAGAAGCATGGTATTAAGATCCTTGGGTGCCTATAGAACATCTCCAGGGGGAGTCCTATTAGTCATAATGGGGCTCTGCCCTCTGGACATAAAGATAAGGGAACAGGCGGCTTGGTATTGGGCCAAGAAGGGAAACTATGAGAAGATTGCTGATATTATGGGTACTAGAGTGGGGGATAAAGGAGAGATAAGGAAAAGAGGGGAGGAGCTTTGGCAGGAGATTTGGAAGGCAGAGGAGACTGG